>NW_003314358.1:581349-669108 GCF_000143415.4 Selaginella moellendorffii | reverse complement strand
GGCCTTTACCACTTAAATTATCAATATTAGCACCCATTGATGCAAAAGCCAAAGCACTGTTGAAATTTCTTATGTTAATTTTAAAATTGGAGTTTCTATTTTCATTAAAAAGCATACGCAATATAGTAGGTAAAGATGAAAGCTGGGGAAGGGAAACCTTTCCATTCTGGCAGCACATTGATCTTGACTCATTTTCAAAATGTAATGCACCACAAAAGACACACATGGATGACATATTTCCAATATTAAACAGTTGTATTGTATGGTCATTATAATTCTTTTGATGTGCTAATTTATAGATAGTATAACTGTGATGATTACATGTATTTGTATTAGTTTCATTAGCATTTTCAAGGTTTATATTTGTATGGCCTTCATCAGCATATGCTATGTTTGTATTAGCATTGTCAAGATTTGAAGTAATTTTTGCATTAGCATGTTCAAGGTCTAGATTAGTTTCTTCATTACCATATGCAAGGTTGTTGTGAATATGATTATATGTGCTAGTGTCAATAGTTGGAGGCAAATGGTGACGTATGCCTCTTAATACTTCGCGAAGCCGAGGCATATTTGCTAGGGATGATAAATGAGATGAAACAACCTATCTAGTGTCAAAGCACTTATCTTAAAATTTTCAGAGATTCTAAGTAAAAGCCAGAACTCGCCTTCTTCTTACACTGGAAAAAAAATTTAAAAAAAATAAAAACGAAGACTATACAATGAGAGCACAATCCGTACACACCTTAATCTGTAAACAAAAGAGACTAATCTAGCAACCAATAAAACCTAGACACAGGACTGGCACACCTTTTCCAGGGTGTGGTGAGCAACTGTGAGAGGTGGGTGGGGTTTGCAAGTTAGAGAACTCACCTTGGGCTTGTTCTCTCTCACATCTGATGGTTCTGGCTGTGAAGGCTGGCGCTGGCTTCAGCTCTGCCACTGGATAGCATCCACAAACCCAAATGAAGACGTTTTAAATTTTCACAGCACACAAAAATCCAGATTGTTGGGGTTGGGGGCCAAATTAGCGGCTGCCCAGCCGACGGTGAACACAGACCTTTGCGGGAAGAAGCGCAATTGCTGCGATTGCCACTGATCCAGCAAGCAAGCGTTAGGTCAATTGCGGCAGGGCATCCAGGGCGAGCTAAGAAGAACGGGCACGGGGGCAGGACACCACTGGCACACGTGTCGCTGTGCCTTCTTCTCCCGCCCCACGCGGCTTGGCTGCCTCCCATTGGCCGGGAGCAAACATCAGCAAGTCTGTGAACAGCATCAGGTTATTCCGAGAGCCACCACCCGACGCCGCTGCCTTTTTCGCCGCGTCCCTGAATTCCCTCGCTCTCGCCTTTCGAGCTTTGTCGCTAAAGATCCTCGCAATGGCCTCAGCAATCTCCTCCCGCTTCACAAACGCGTCGGAGCTCCTCCCATCCGAAACTTCCACCCCGATGCGGCACCTCTCCGCCATGATCTTGCGGTTGAGCCCCTGCTCGTATATCCGAGGCCAGCAGATGATCGGCACGCCGCTGGAGACGCTCTCCAGGACCGAGTTCCATCCGCAGTGGCTCACGAATCCAGCCAGTGCCCTGTGCGCCAGAACTTCTCTCTGCGGCGCCCATGAAACCACCAGGCCTCGTCCCTTGGTCCGCTCGACGAAGTTCTTGTAGAAGTCACTGTTCTTCACCAGGACTGTCGTGTCGCCCTCGTCCACGAACTGGGGCGGCCTGACTGTGAGCAAGAACGGCACCTTGCTCGCCTCCAAACCGAGCGCGAGCTCCTCGAATTCCTCCTGCGAAAGCTTCGCTATGCTGCCGAATGCGACATAGAGGACTGAGTCTGGCTCCTGCGTGTCGAGCCAGTCGAGGCATTCAGAAGAACGGGCACGGGGGCAGGACACCACTGGCACACGTGTCGCTGTGCCTTCTTCTCCCGCCCCACGCGGCTTGGCCGCCTCCCATTGGCCGGGAGCAAACATCAGAAAAATTTCTCGCGCAACCATGGCCACCGACCCTGGCCCGGGCCTGGGATCCAACGGCCGGCGAGCCTCCCCACTATCGCTTTATATGTATAGATGCCAGCTTTTTTACATCACACTGACTGCAGCATCCCAGATTTTTGCAAGTCTATAAACCTATAGCATTCATGCATGAGACAGACGTAAGCTTCCAGTCGACATACCTGTGCACTCAATTGTGGTAGCGTGAGGGACAACTTCATGCTAAAGACGTTAATCCTGAGAAACCAAAATTCAAAAACAAACACACACACACACAAAAGAAAATTCAAAAACAAACACACACACACACAAAAAGGATTATTAACCTCTTCTGTTTAGTTTTAAGCCGACCCATCCCACCATATTTAACATCATCGGTATCCAAGAGCAACTACAGAGCAAAATTACCAACCAGAAAAATGAGATAAAACAGAACTTAGACAGACCTCATATCGGCCAGGCTCATCGACAAGGATCTCATACTCATCGGCTGACTTGCGAGGATGGAAGTTGTAGGCAAAGATTAAGTTATCTTGAGTGAAAACAATGGTCTAAACGAAATACCGGAGCTTCAGTTTGGACAGACAATCAAACAAGCGAGAGGATACCTTCGACAAATCATCGACTTGCAAGTTCGTCACTGGTGCATTGCTGCTGAGAAACAAATACTTCTGCTCGATTGCCATAAGCGCCTGCATCAATCGCTTATAAGACAAGAGTCTCAAGAGTGTCTCTACTTACATTGTCAAACTCTGCAAGCTTTGCGTGCCATTTGTCATCCAGCAAGGACCATCTCCGACGAGCAAACTCGTAAGAGAAGTTATTAGTCACTCTCGGGAACTCCACGCGCTGTGTCAAAACTTTTTCTTAAAGACCACCAAGGAACGATGAAAAGTACCTCTGTATGGCCAAACTCGTTACCCATGAAGGTGAGATACGCTGACCCGCCTAAAGAAGCAGTGAGAAGCTTGATCATCTACAACGATCAACACAAGAACTTCACTTTCTCAAAACCAAAGTATGAAACGTATATACTTTTATCATGGAAACACTCCTGAGCATGTTTACAGCATCCGGGTATTCCACATTCTTCTCAATAAGTGCTTGGAAGAGAGATTTCCCGCCAGAGATGGACTATAACACGAGATCACACAATAGTTTTTATCCAGTGAAAAGAAAACTAGTTGTTTACCTGGCTGTGATTCTCCACATACACCAGAGCTTTGCCATCTGAATTGGAGATTTTGAGCAGGCTTTCAGCTATCTGAGGAAGAAGACAAATAAATCTTAAGTTTTGAAGGAACAACAAACCTGCTTAACACTCCATTCCTCCAAAGGAACTTTTTCTATGAGATATAGCCACATATCGGAAGGAGCTGTGCTTACGTAATAGTCAAAACCAAAACCACCTTGCTCATGAGGGGCACACAACCCGGGAAACAATGTTGCCTAAGTCATATAAACAAAAGTTGAAGAAGTCAGTGAAACTACAACAAAGTCACTCACATCTTCAGCAATGGTGATAATACGAGGCGTAAGATTGTGAAGAAGCTCATTTGCAAGGATCAAGTAAATGTGTGCGTCCACATTGACATATTGGTTGCAATACCTGAAGATACAACATTTAATGGTTTGAGCGAATTTGTGAAAAGAAAATTACTCGTCAAGGCTTCCAGTAAATTTTGCGAAGCCATTGTGTGTGTAGAGCATGGAGCCAACCGAATGGAAGTAAAAGCCATCAATGCGATACTCTTCAACCCACCTGCATTGAGCTTGTCAAAACAAAAACAGAAAAAAGATGAAGAAGAAGAAGGAACTAAACAATTACTAACCACTTCAAGTTTGACAGTAAAAACCGCTTTACTTCGTGCTCTCCATACTTGAATAAGCGCGTTCCCCAGCGTTTATGGTGGCCCCTTTTTCCTGAGGATACATTGCAAGTGTTAACAAAGGAACGGAAGTATAAGTGATAGAAACTCACCTACATGTAAGAAACAATCGTTTGCGCCATCAAACATTGCCAGTCCACATACTTCGTCAGGAGCAACGTGAGAGTGGACAATATCCATAAAAACGAGCAATCCCAGTCCTACATCACATCACAGGAAAGAAGTCATATTTTCTCGTCCAAATGAAACATACCATGCGCAGTATCGACCAGAAACTTGAAATCTTCTGGAGTTCCAAACCGACTACTCACAGCAAATTGGTTCGTCACCTGGATATAAACAAAGCCTTAAGTTTGAATGTTTTGTTAAGTGAGAACGAGAAAACCTTGTAACCAACACTGGAGTAGTCGACATGTTCTTGCACTCCCATGAGCTGCACAACGTTGTAGCCACACTTTTTTACGTGTGGAAGAACCTCCTGAGCCAAGTTGGAAGATAGCAAAACGAGCTACTTGGAAAATGCCAGCCACTCTTTTCTTGCCTGACTGAAACGCTTGAATGTAGAGATCCCGGCCTCTTCACTGCTCATACCAACGTGACACTCGTAAATTCGAAGCGACTTTGGAGGCTTTGGTCTCTCGTGCTGCCACTGGTGCCTCTCCTGGATAGGCGGTTCCCAATACACCGCACTCCACATCTTTCCATCCGGATCTGCCAGGAAAAGTTCACAAGAAATCCAGTAAGAAAGAGTTTTTCTTTGCTTACCAGGAAGAACATACTTTGCCCATGCTGGAACTCGCTCCACGGGACCTTCCGGAGTTTTGAAGTAAACTCTCACACGAGAGCCGTGAGGAATCGCAGGAAGGTACTTCTTCTCCCAAGCTTTGAACCCCTTGACGGTATACTCCCAGATTGGAAGTGGTGGCTTCTTCGCTAAAACTCGCTCCCTCCACACTGGATCATCGACCACTGTCGGCTCGCTGTAACGCGTTGGATCCTGCTTGAGCGGAGGCAAGTGAGCTTGATCGGTTTTCTTCACCCATTCCTCGTAACCCGGTGGAAACTTGGAGTAGTCCATGGTTTCCTCGTCTTCGGTGTTGTAGGCCAGTTCGTTTACTTCCTCCTCCTTTCCAACTTTGATGCAGCCGAAGTTTTCCCCAAAGATCGACTTGAAAAGAGCCTCCTCGAAAGGCCGTGTGTCTTTCAAGTACTGGTCCTCTCCAGGCTCCCAGTACTCGTCCTCCATCTTTTGGTAGAGTGCCTCGATGTCTATATCCCCGTCACCTCGATCGTATTCGACTGAATAGTTGTACTCTTGCCAGTGAGGATCTTTCTCTTGGCCCTCTCGCAGCTTGTCTTCCACGGTGATTCTCCAGGTGCCATAGTCGTCTCGGCCAAAGTAGCCTTTCTCAGCGCGGTTTTTCGTGCAATCCCAATTGTTGAAGTCTCCAATGAGCGAACAAGACGTTGCTCCTGCGTGAAAACTTTGGTGAAAAAAAAAACTTCAAAAGTAGAGCAGTTTTCCAGTGTCGAAAGTTTACCTGGAGCCCATTCGAAGTATTCCACGTAATGAAAGAAGTGGTGTCGCATGCCAAGTATATCATATCTATGAAAGAACTTCGTTTTAATTTCCATCAAAACACACAAGAAAAAGAGAAGAAAAACAAGAAACTCACCCAGAAGCATGCTGCTCCAGAAAACCATCGCGATCACACAAAGAATTCCTCGCATCCTTCAAAGCCTTAAACCTGTCGATAAGCAAAGAAACAGCGATGCTGCAAAGAAACGGAAGCAACGGAATAGACTCGTTACCGCTGGTAGAGAAATCTCACGAGCTTGTCCGTGGAGCGATCGACTTTCTTCACAAAACCAGCTGGATTTGGGACCTGGCGCTGCTGCTGCTGCTGCTGCCGCGGAAATCTCTGCTCGGCCTTCGATTTCGCGGGCTGCTGCTGCTGCTGCTGCTTGGCGGCACCGCTCGATCGATTGCTGCTACTACTCCCTACATTCTTGTCCACATACCTCGCCTTATTCCGGCGACCGCCGCTACCACCATCCACAACCATAGCCACGCGAAGAGGAGACGCGATCGCCATGCCTTCCAGGGTTTAGGGCTTTACAACAAGGTTAGTCATATACAGTAATCTCTATTGAGTACTAAAACTAGGGTTTGACGATGGCGGATGTGACGGTGGCTTACTGTGAGGTGCTGATAACAATCGCGGGACGTGTTCCAAAAGGAGCCTACGTTGAGGCCTTGATTCCACTGGCCAGGGCGAGAATCCAAGCTGAGATTCACAGTGACACTGGAGATTTCTCTTTCTTCCCCACACCATATGAGAGTTCGTCTGCATCGGAATGGTGCAAGATCGGAGGTATGAACTTTTTCTCCTGTCGGGATCTCTTGAGTTTGTGCTTTAGGTTGCACGGTTTTGTTCTTTCCAAAGCATGGACAGGAGAACCTGGAAGATGCAAAGCTCTGGAGCAAGCTTCGACTCTTGGAGAAAGTGAGAATTCTTGAAATGCAAATGGAATCCAAAGATCCAAAGGCAGTACAGATCGAGCTGGAGGATGATCCTTCTCAGGTGTGTTTTACGTTTGTTCATCCCCGCACATAGACTAAATGTTTATTCCAGGAGAGGATCAAGTTTGCGGCTGGATTTTGCGAATTCTCCACTCGGACTTACATCAACAAGTGGATCAAAGACGCATGGAGCCCAATAACAACTCCCGCCGAAGCTAAGCGTTTTGTGATGGAACGAATTGGATTAGCATCCGAGGAGGATTGGACGGGTTCCTGCGTTTGCGTGCCAAAGACTGACCGTGGTAATCACTGGAAGCACGGTGGACTGATTATGTTCCTGCCAGATGAAAGGGATAGGGAGCTTGCTGAAGGCACGCTCTTGAAGCAAGCACGGCTTTATCGACTTTATCTGGTAAAGTTTAACTTGAGGCTGACTAGCGATTTTATGATTTGGATTCTTGTCCCAGGCTCAAAAGAAGCTCGAAGAATCCACTGGGAAAGCTCAAGACCTTTCAGATATTTGACATCCTGCACTTTGTTCTTTACCTGTTCAGTTTTTTCATCATCTGGTAAGTTTGTTTAATATTCTTTTTCAATAGGTTTACGGAGAATATTTCTCCAGGAGGAACACTAAGCACAAGATCAACCAATTTTAAGCTCATAAGATACCTTCATTGTTTGAACTTCGATATGTACAGATTCCTTCCATTTGTTGTAGGATTATAGGGGCCAAGTGATGCTGAAGTGAAAGCTTACAGCCCCATCCCTAGATTGGTTTGTACTTGTGACGTAAAAGCAAGCACTTCCAGTCAAATGGCATTGCAGTGAGAACATCTTCGATTGATAGACTTGATTCAAGTATTTGGCGTGGCTCAAGGCGTCCACAATGTAGTGCTGCTTGGTCGGAATCACTCCTCATCTAAACGAATCTCAATCGTCCATTTGCGACAGTTTCTGACTGCCAGTTTTGGTAATTCTGAAAGAGATTATTCCTCACTGTTCAGAGCTCGTGCAAGCTCAAAAATTTGTGTGAATTCCTATTCAAGTTGCTCATGAACCGAATCTACTTTAGCTACCAGTGCCAATATGGAACATAAGGTCGCGAAACGAGCACAAACCAAAAGACTTACCGTGCCTCCTGCGCAAGGGATCTTCTGTTTATAGAACTCAGATTTTCACTCTAAATACATTACTATTATAATTTTCGTTAGTTAGGAGCTGTAAACTCTGGTTCATCAGCAAGCCAAAGAAATTTTTCCCCAGCATTGAAGATAGCTCAACGCAGACTGGTATTTAGACAGGGAGTTTCTTGGAGCACAGCCAGCAAGCACGAATCAACAAAAAGCTACATTGCTATGCTTTCAGTTTCGGTGCGCATCAAGTCCTTCCATCATTTGTAACATTCCAGAAGCGATGCGCAAAGTTACAACCTTGAGGCTAGCATGTATGCAGCCCCATCCATGGAGTCTAGGCTTATAACAGGGGTCATTGGCTTGTACTTGTGATTTCTGCGACTCCAAAGCAAGCACTTCCAGTCCAGATTCTCGGCCTCAAACGGCATCTCCTTGAGAACATCTTCGGCATCTTTCAAGTATCCCGCCCGGCTCAAGGCGTCCACAATGCAGCAGTAGTGCTGCTTGGTCGGAGTCACTCCAAAGTCGGCACACATCGAAACGAATCTCCATCGTCCATTCATGACGGTACCAACGCGGCTCGCTGACACCAGGGCTAGTACAAAACACATAGAGTCTGGAATCTCGAACAGCGAGAGCTCCAAGAATAATCTCGACGCATCCGCATGATGCCCAGTTTGGGTATATGCCGCGAGTAGAGCGCTCCAAGAAACCAGGTTCCATTCTGGCATTGCAAGAAACAGGGCTTTCGCAAATTCAACGTGGCCCAATCTAGAATACGACGATAGCATCGAATTGTACGCTACTATGCTACGTTCTGGCATGAAATAAAACAAGAGTTTGGAGTACTCTAGGTACCCGCTCACACCAAACGCTGTACTTAAAACAGTCCAAGACAGAGTGTCATGCTCCGGCATTTTTTCAAAGATGGCATTTGCGTGTTCTAGAGCCCCCAATCTGGAATATGCTGCCAGAAGTTGATTCCATGAAACTAAATCTTTTTGAGGAGCTTGATCAAACAACAATTGGAGCCGCACAATGTCTCGTCCGTGTACATGGGCTGAAAGAATGGCATTCCAGCAAACTAGATTGTGGTAGGGAAGGGATTCAAAGAGCGTCCATGCTTTCTCAAGCTCTAGGTTTCGGGTGTAAGCTGTGATCATTGAAGTGTAAGAGACAATGTCCTTGACAGGCATGGAATCAAAAGACCTCTTTGACTTCTCCAGATCCCCTTGCTGGGCATACGTAGACAGACGTATATTCCATGATATTAGATCGCAATACGGCATAGAATCCCACATTTTTTCTACGTGATCATACTTTTCTTCCAAGGAACACGCATCTAGCATGGCATTCCAGGTTACCATGCTTTTCTGTACCATGCTATCAAAAAGAATCTTTGCTTCTATGTAATTCCCAGTTTGGGCATACGCTACTAGCATACCATTCTCAAATGCTAGGCTGTACGGAGTCGTACGAAATCTCTCAAATATCTGCTTGGCACGGTCCACGTGGCCATTTCGTGCGTACGCATCCAGCATTGCCGACCACGTCACCACTGCATGCTCAGGCATGGCAAGGAGTATCTTCTCGGCATCTTGCAAATGCCCGCTCTGGGAATATCCACACACCATGGAGTTCCATGTCACAATGTCTTTCTTGGGCATTTGGTGGAACAACATTGCCGCATTAGAAAGATTCCCATTTTGGAAGTATCCCGCTAGTGTGGCGTTCCAAGTGAAAAGATCCCACTCTGGCATCTCATAAGTGATTATCTTTGCCACATCCACTTGGCAATCTTGCATATACCCTACCAACATGGAATTCCAAGTGACTAGATTCCACAAGGGAGCATTGTCAAACGTTGACTTTGCGCTACCAAGATCCCCGGCTTTGGTATATGCCGCAATCATGGAGTTCCACGTCACAAGATCTTTTTCGGGTTGTTTGTCAAACAAATATTTGGACTCGTTTACGTTATCAGCCTTTGCCAACACTGTGTTGTAAGAATAGAGGTCGTGTAAAGGCAAAGACTGAAAGAATGAGACAGTCTCTTCAAAATGCCCCAAACGGGCAACCGCGCCTAGCATTGCGTTTGACGCTACCAGATCTTTGTAAAGTATAGAATTGAAAACTTCCAGCGCTTGATCGAGGTCTCCGCCGTTGGAACACGCCTTGATCATCGCCGTGCAGGAGATCACGTCTCGTTTCGGCATAGCATCGAAGAAATGCCTCGCGCGTCGCAAGTTTTCTCTTTGGGCAGTTGCGGTGATGATCGCTGTCCACGACACGAGGCTTGGATCGGGCATGGAGTAAAAGAATCGCTTTGATTCCTCCAAATCCCCACTGCGAATGTAGGCGGCGAGCATGAAGTCCCATGAAAAACAATCCCGCCACTCCATGGCGTCAAACACGGATCGGGCATCTTTGCAGCACCCAAGTCTCCCGAAGCTCTGGATGAGCTGGTTCGAGAGGGACGAATCCCTCTGGAAGTAGATTGGTAGAGATGATTGGATCACTTTGAGTGATGCCGAGCTCTTACAAGAACGGATGCTCTCTAGCAGGAAATGGCGATCCATGCGCCCAACATTTTAAATCTGGGACGCTCCCAGCATATTTTAGAATTTTAAGGTTTTAAACCTTAAGGATTTTAAGGTTATTCTTATTAATTAAGAATGTAAGTGTTTAAAAAAAATTAATCTTATAATTTTAAAATATACTGCATTTTAGATTTTTCAAAACAAGAACCTTTGGTGCTCAAGACACTTTGCATTTCTTGCATTCATATATTGCAAAATATCTATCTATCTATATGCTGCTTATGGTCTTGTGGTGCAATCTCTCACATTCACGGACGGGATTGCTCGTGGGTGGTTGCTTGTGCTCAATGACACTATAAGATTGGAATGCCAAAATCTGCCCTCCAATATTCACAGAAATCTTCCTCCAGCAGCAATATCTCAGTTAAGTTCATCCATGAATGGTTTAGACAATGAAGAGGAAGAAGCTGAAGGATGTTTCCGAATATTTACTCAGATACGTGAGTTCTCCTTATCAGTTGAAAGTTGCAAAGATTTATCAAAAGACTTCTATGCAATTCTTCATCTCAAAACATAAGATCCATGATTACTCTTGCTACTTAGGAAGAATTCTCCCTTTCTAGAAAGCATGTTTTCACAGTTGATCCTTTCAAAAAAGCCAAAAGTTTGTGAGCTAATCCATTGACAAATAGATCTGTTCACAATTGCCTAAAGATTTTGTTGCCCAATTTACCCAAGAAGGTGGCAAACTCCTTCTTGCTTCTATGATCTTTCTTGGCTATTCCAACTTGAAGACATTTTTTAGCAACTTCTCTATGCTCAGGATCAGTACATTTATTTTTCCATGATTTTCATTATTTTTTTGTTCATTATTTTCATTATTATTCACATTTTTGGTTGGCATTTGTAAAACTCGCAAGTTAGAAAACACCTACTTGTTCATGAAGCAAACAAACTCTAATATAGGGGTATGAGAAAACAAAGAATAACATTGCTAGGATAATCTTACGATATTAATTTTTTTTATTTTTTATTTGTAAACAGTAGCTTTATCCCTTTAAATATAATATTAAGATCAACCTCTTCACTCACGTAAGAAATTCTAGAGGCTGCTGCAAAACATTTGTGATGGCTTGGAAGAGAGTGAAGATCACAGAGAAATCAATATAAGTTTATTTATAGTCCATTTATCCAACTGGTTGTAAAGGTGGAGAGTCTGAAAAGTACATAACAAGCCATGAGAATGCTATATGATGAGTAGATTTAAGGCGTATGTGTATTCTCGTGGATTAATATGCTGGGATTGTCAATCTTGTGGTAGCAGATGTGCATTCTCGTGGAATGATATGCTGAGGGTTGGAGTGTCAATCTTGTGGTAGCAGACGAATATTGCACTATTCACTTTCTCTTTGTTTTGACTGAGCAACTTTTGACGGTAGAGTTTCTCGAAGACGCTAATTGTTGAAAATAGTGAAGGGCTATTAAGAAATTTTAGAGAGATATTGTTCTGCTCGTATTCCTCATGCTGCGCTGCCACTGCTCCACGTGACGTCATCGGGCAGAATGATAAAGCACGTACGATCTCATCCTGTGACTAATCCAAGCAGCTTAGATTGAAAACATTTTGACAAATTTTGTATATCCACACACCATGGATTGTCTCTCACTGGCATCTCATATATCTCACATATATACATTCATACATATAAGTGATTAATTTTGCCACGTCGACTTGCCCACCTGAGATCAGGACACGTGACTAGATTTCACCAGGGAGTGTTGTCAAAGGTAGACTTTGCGCTACCAAGATTGGTATATGCCGCAATCACAGAGTTCCACAAAACAAAGATTTAGACTTTTCTAATGCCAACACTGTATTGTAAGAATAGCGGATCGGGCATCTTTGGAGCAGCCGAGTCTCCCAAAGCTCTGGATGAGCTGGTTATAGAGGAAAAAATCTCTCTGGAAGAAAATTGGTAGAGAGGATTGGATCAGTTTGAGTGATACAAGAACGAATACTCTCGAGCAGAGTTTTATGGACTTCATAACAGGTTGTTATACATTAGTGACAGAATATCGGAATCTTGAGAGATTTCCAATTAAATCCTCAGATCTTTGGGCTTTAAACGCAGTCACCAATGACGGCTTAAATCCTTTATGCATGCACACATAGATCCGGGAGATCAGAGAGTGGCGAGCTTTCTTCGAGTAGCCAAATATAAAGTTTTTCCAAACAATCAGATCAGAAAGATACAAAAGGAAAGATCTTTTCAAAGAGACTTTACAATTCTTTACAAGAAAGTTACAACACTATAAACATGGAGATGTGTTAGGAAGCTTTTTCACGGGGCTGCCGCTTCGAAGAGATCTGGTCCTGACGGGTGGCGGCGGTGGCAGTGCTGTGACTTCCTCCGATCATATCCATCGTAAATGTAGTCGACATTAGGCTGCTCTTGCTGCTCATCATCACACTGCGATTCTTCCTTTCGATCATACGCCTCCTGTAGTATAAAAGAGCGTTTAAAAATCGTGATCACAAGACTTAACGGGATAAATCTTACAGCAGTTTCTGCATCATTGCCAGCAGCGTCGGATTCAGCAACGGATCCAGCACTCGTCATGCCATTGGCTTCACTCTTGGTACTTGTCACTGCTGAAACAAGACGAGGACTTAGCCAGAGGCAAAGAAAATCGGGAGTTTCAAGAGTGAACTCAAAACAAAAGACTTCTCGACATTATTTAGCCAAATATCGAGAGCCAACAACAAAAAAGTATGAAACGAAACGAAGCAACCATGATGGATCGAAAAAAAAAGAGGGAAAACGAGATAGAAACGCCATAAAAAAGAATCATAAACAAATGGCCTTAAGACTTGCCTGTGGAGCCCTTGAGAGGTCGAGTAGCCATAGCGGTGGCTGCAAACACTAGCACCAAACCAAAGACGATGAAGCGAGACATCATAGATCGAGCGATGGATTGCTGGAAATACGCTATCTATACTGACTACATATACACTTCGCTCTAGCTAGAGTACTCTCGAAAAGAAAAAGAGACGGAGAAGAAGCTCTACAGTCGATCCTGCTCCAATGGCATGTTTTTGTACTGGGAGTGGACGAATACGATACGGTCAACCTATTTCCACCACCGTCTCGGTTTTTGGAGGCGGCAACCAACGAGATCAAGATAAGAACGCAGGCGTAACAGCGAATGTGTTTAATGAATCACAGACTCACATATCAAATGTTAGACTAAAACAAAGTTGGCGGCACCAGGTTGGTTTTAACAAACACCTAAATGAGCAATCATTAGTTCTAAACTAAAGGTTTAACAGCTTTCGAGTTCGAATCTCTTGAGCAGCCAGATATTTTGTTTTGGGGTTTTAGGGTTTATCTGGAATTGGCGATGGCGATGGCGCTGGCGGTGAGCCCTGCTGCTACTACAAATCCTGCTGTTGCCACTCCCACGCGCTCCACGGCGATTACAATGCCGCATTCCGTGAAAGGTGTGTTGAATCTCTCTTGCTCCAGGCCGCTGCTGCTAAGAATGGGAGGAGGAGGAGCTTTGGGAGGAATGAGGGCAGCATTGCTCGCTCGGCATTGCCCCAGGAGCAGCAGCTATGGCACCGGCGAGGTAATCGAAGCCGAGTTTTCTCCAGTGGTAGAAGAGGAGGCTCCTCCTCCAGTAGCGAATCCAGAAATCCCGCAAGGAGATCAAGCTCAGTACCAGATGGATGGAGGCCAAGCTCAATACGAGATGGATGGAGGCCAAGCTCAGTACGAGATGGATGGAGGGAGCTACGACCAGGAGTACGACGAGCAGCAGTACTACGAAGGCTACGATCAATCCCAGCAGTACCAGCAATACGATCAGTCCCAGTATGATCCATCGCAGCAGCAGCAAAGCTACGATCAATCCCCCTACGCCGCCGCTGCGGTGGAGGAGAAGCCCAAGGAGCCGCCGCCACACTATGACAACATTGGAAAGGTGATGAAGTTCATCGCGCTGGGGCGAGCGATGCAATTCAAGCTGGACAGCCAGAAGGATTTCGAGAGGTTTTTGGACAAGTGTAGCGCGTATGGAGTGATGATCCCGGAGGCTCCCAGCGACATCAAGAGGAACTTGTGCGAGCTGGATCCAAAGGAGACGTGGATTGTGGTGGACAGCCGCGCGGTGATGAAGTTTGCCAAGAAGCTGGCGCTGGAGGAGGCGGAGAGGAACAAGGATGATTATCCTCCCGGGTTCGTGGAGAATATGCTTAACAGGGACAAGTATGGGAGGTACAAATCCGACGATGACTACTAGTCTCTCTTTTCGTTTCTCCAATTAGTTTCTTCTCTTGCTTTCTTCTTTTCTTGGCCATCCTCAAAAGAGATTAGGGGCTAATGACATATTAAGACTCCCAACTGGTTAGTTTCTTATAAAGAATTAATTGAAGTAGTGAATACCATTCTACATGAGTTTCATGTTTTGTTTTCAATATATAAAAAGAACAAATCCAATTCAAATTTTTTGTTCCTAGTAAAAGATATAGAGACTTGAAGACAGAATTTAAATAAGTAGTAATTAATTATATTAAATTAATCAAAAAGCTTGTTTGTACTTATTACATTGTTAATATATTAAAGAGTTTTTGAGTAAATATTATTAAGAAGAAGTTCCCAACTTGCTTAGCTAAATCTAACAAGAAACCATACAATTAAACATAGAAATAAAACTTACATTCATGCTATAATGATTTAATGTTTAATAATAAATTTATATTATTTATTTTGAAAAATATTTTTATTTTTAATTATGAAATTATAAACTTATATCAAACACTATATTAAATGATTTGTCTACTTCCTTAAATCATATAAATAAGTAATAAAATAAGGGCAAGGTAATAAAATTTAAATAACTAAGTGATTTATAACTATTATTAAACTGTTTAGTTTAAATTTCTACTTACCTTTATATATGTAATGTTTGTGTTATGAATAATAATATAGTCTTGTGAGTGTATGGAATATGGAAAGAAAATACAACAAATATACATATTAATTAGCCCAAAAACCTTAACTTATATATGAGCGAATGGTCTAAATTGAAATTAATCTAATGGTTACCAAAATCCCACTATGCTAATATTAATATACAGCATTATAGCTATACACTTTGACCTCACATCATCCCCTTCTCTCGGAATGATAGAAGACTATTAGGGTTCTTTTGTGGATGGGCCGGGATCTTGAAGAACATTAAGAGGAGGCATCAGTGGATTTATAAATGGTATTAATTGTTTATAATCCCTTTTTACAAAATATTTTAGCCATTGTATGCATAATTTTTGGAAGATTAGCTTATTGGATGTCATGCTGAACCTCATAAATTTGCAGTCTAACTTGTTACAACACTTGATATGGACCTTTCCACTAAGTAAGAAGCCTTTTAGATAAACCACATATTATAAGATGGGGAAAATGAACTAACATTAGGTCATCTATTTTGTACTCCATACGTGGATGATGATGGGAGTTGTAACGTTATTACTGTCCCACTTATATATGGCCCAGATGTTTGGCAAACTCTACTTGAACAAATGGAAGAATGTTTGTCAAATATTGATTCCACAACTTAGCATCAATAGCCTGCAACAATTGCAAAGATAAACTCAATTCCATTGGTAGTATTAAATCATGACCATATAAAAGTTATTTGCCATTACTTCAGTATGCATATGTTATAGGGGTGTAGAGTTCTATTGATGTTTCATTATATAAACCATTTCAATTTGAATGCTGAAAGTTTATATACTTCGTGATCAGTTTTTTGAAAGTCTTAACAAGCCATTTCACTAAACCGTTTGATTATAAATATTAAGCACTTATGCAAGTGTGGTATATCCCTAATTGAGATGTCAAAATATGAAATGCCTCAACCATAAATGTGGGATCATTATCCGAAAGAATCCACTTTAGACAGAATTGTTGAAACACCACTTGATTGAGGAAAAAATATTTAACAGCAGGTACAGACACATTAGCAAAAGCACTAATTTTCACCTAATAAGCCAAGTAGTCAAAAACAATAATGACATACTCATTATCAGCAATTGATCATGGAAAAGGTCCTATTAAATAAAATGCCACCAACTCAAATGAACGGGAAATTATAATTGATTTCAATTGTCCTTTTGCATCACAAGGGGGAGTATTATAAATTTAGCACTAAATGCAATTATACACATATTAAATAACATCATGTCATATTTTTAGCCAATAAAAAGATCAGTGCAACTTCTCAATCATACGACAATGTCCTATATACCCATCTCTGGTGGTGCTTTCAATATTTATTCCACACTTTCTTTATGTGTACCATAATTCTCCCATTTTCCATAAATGATTATCAAGATCCGTCCCTAGACAATAAAAAAGACAGTTTTAAGGTGATATTGAAAATGTAAATAAGCTTCTCTTTTTTCTTTGCTCTTTTCTCATGTTTTAACGAATTTCTTGTTCTAGTATCTTAAGATTTTTTGGATGAGGATTTTATACTGTTAATGGTTGTTATACTTGACATTCAATGTCGATAAGGTACAAAACAGAATTTACCTTTTATTGATAAGGTTTTTAAGGCTTAAAAGGTTGAGTCATAAATTAAAAAGCTTCATAATAAGTTTGAGAATCTTATATCATTTATTGATGATTTACCATTTCGGCGACATAGTATTAACCATATATTATATATTTTATATATATATATATATATATACACATATATACATATATATATACATATATATATATACATATATATACACATATATACATATATATATATACATATATATACATATATATATATATATATATATACATATATATACATATATATACATATATATACATATATATACATATATATACATATATATATATATATATATACATATATATACATATATATACATATATATACATATATATATATATATACATATATATACATATATATATACATATATATATGTATGTATGTATGTATGTATATATGTTTTCACCTTGATTTTTTTTATTTATAGTATATACAATAGTAATTATTTATTCATGTTTAAATAATAAATTCTTTTTAAGTAAGAAGGATAAATGGAAATATAAAATATCTTCTGTGAGGGCCAAGCCATGCACTCACACGTCTATAATAATTTCTCATTAAAAGTATTAAAACTTTTGTAATTCAAAAAGTTATAAGAGTTTAATGCTAAAGAAAGCTTCGTAAAACTCAGAATATACTCAAAGATCTACTATATTTAAAGCACACCGGATATTCTCAAGCGCTCCTCGAGATGCCAAATTTTAAACCGCAGGGATATTCCAATTTCTCGTGATCTCATGGCAATGGCGAATGGATCGGCAGCGCTGCTCGTAGAGGAGGGCGACACGCTGTGGAAGCTTGGGGAATCGCTAGGGGTCGACTGGCGCCGTCTCCAGTCCTTCAATGGCCTCGATAGCGATCTCATTCTCGCCGGCGCCACGCTGCGAGTTCCTCCGCGCCCCTGGCTGCCGCGGCGCGTGTGGAACCACGGCGCGCGCCTGGAGCCGCTGCTCGTCGAGGCCGGTGACACGGCCTGGGAGATCGCGCAGGGGCTAGGGCTTCTGGTGGAGGAGCTCCAGGAGCTCAATTTGCATCTGGCGACGCTGGATCTCTTGTTCCCTGGCGACATTCTCTTCGTTCCTCACTGCCCATCCCAGTGGATCCAGCGCCGCCAGGTATTTCGCGAGGTCAGGGCT
Source organism: Selaginella moellendorffii (assembly GCF_000143415.4). Lineage (NCBI taxonomy): Eukaryota > Viridiplantae > Streptophyta > Lycopodiopsida > Selaginellales > Selaginellaceae > Selaginella > Selaginella moellendorffii. The sequence continues at coordinate 651,254 of NW_003314358.1, read as the reverse complement.
AGAACCAAAGCATTTGGAAGTGCCAATGCTACTTTTTTTGATGTGTTCCCTCCTCCCAGAGGTATGATAGCTCTGTCCATGGTTTTTTCTTTTCCTTCCTGGTAGGGAGTTTCCATGCATTCTTTTGGCACTCATTGCTTTGCTTGCTCCTTTTTCTTTTCATCAGGTCTAAGAATGCTCGATCCTATGAATTCCATTCTCTTGTGGATCTATCCTTTTTTTTCCTGGCTCGGCTTTTCTCTGGATTTCCTGATAGCCTTATCTTTCATGCCTTCCATCCATTGGATTGCGTTTGATATCTCTTTATTTTCCTTTTCTTTTCATGAGATCTAGCAAATGCTCGATCTTTTCAGGCGATGATTTTTCTTTTTCTTGCGAATCCATCCTTTTCATTTTTCCTGGGTCAGCTTTTGTCTGGATTTTCTGATAACCTTATCTTTCGTACTTCCATCCATTGCTTTCCAAGGTCTTAAGTGAAAAATCTCGTTTTTTTTCCCTTGAAAGTGGCCACTTTCCGGAAAGCTTTATCTCACCCATGCATGGCAGATGTGGACGAGTACCGTGAAAGGCACAGGCTTCTCTTGGACGCGATGCGAGACATAGAATCGAGTTTCATGGTTCCTGCGCCGATTGGAGATGGTGGTCGAAGCATTGGTCCCTTGCAAATCAGGTAAAATATCTCCTCTCCTTCGTTGGCTAGTCGATGTTAAATAGATATTATTTGACACTGATCTAGCAGGCAAGAGTGAGAATTGAAGCGGGTTTTGGTGGATTTCTAATGCAGCACAGATTACCACGAAGATGCTTGGTGGCAAAAAGATCCAAGCGGTGCCAAGTACGAGCTGTGCGACGACGTGGAATACGCCGAGCGAACTGCTGTGAACTACTGGCTTAGATACTGTCCGTGGTCACTCGAGTTCGACGACTTGGAAACTTTAGCTCGCACTCACAATGGTGGCCCGCAGTGGTGGTTTCACATGGCAACGATACGATACTGGTATGTCTATTCACTCCTTTCTCGTTTCGATCTTCCTCAGTTTGTGCGTGTGTTTACAGGCGCAAAGTTGCTCGAAGCTTGAAAAGCAGAGGTTTTAAGAAGAGGATTCCCGAGCTGCTGGAGGAAAGGCAAGCTCCACTGCTGTTAAGTATGCATTTTCCGTTTCCTCCAGACACGAGCTCTTGCGTAACCGGCGGCGGCAGCAGCAGCAGTGACTATACTCCAGCGGTTGCAGTCATCAAGAACGTCATCTCTGCCGCCTCTCCGGGGAGGATGAAGACGAGCAGTCCCTGATTGAGTGGCTACAGCTTTCAAAGTTTTGCTGGATCCAGTGCACAGCTCCTGCCAGTTCGAGTTCAGCAGAGCAGCGATCTACATGGCCTGTAAGCGGCAGGATTTCTTTCTCCTTTCTGGGAATCCGTTACCGAGTCCCTTGCAGGCAACAGACTGAACAGACCGCGTGGACGTGATGATGGAAGGGAAGAAGAAGAAGACGATGGATGAAATACTACATTAATGGCAAAGAAGTGGGAATATCTGAGCCAGGACAACACTTGGCTGGATCATGACACAGGTGGGAGTTTCTCATTCAGCTGCAAAGTCAATGAATGCTGGAGCAAAGGTGCGAGAAATCTTTCTTTGATCTTTTTTACTTGTTTTTGTTAACAAGCAAGAACAAGTGAGACTCAACTTCTGCTCAGCTCTGTGAGACAGAAAGGAAGCTTCCCTTCTTTTAAATTCTATTTTGGCCAAAGCTTTAATTGCTTGGTGTTGGTGGATTTTGTCTTTGGGTCATGGAAGGCAATCAATCAGTGCATGGCAGTGAAGGAGGTCAAAGGTATGCACCTCTTTTTGTAAAAAATTTAAAAAGAGAAGAAAAAAAGTTTAATGAGATTCCTTTCTTCCTTTTCCTGGTGTCTTTTTGCACTTGTGTTCTCTTCCTTTTTATGCAGATCAGTGCTGCATGACAAGGTAGATTCTGGAAAAAATGGAAAAGGAACATAAAAATAGGATATGCTTCCCATGTTGGCTGGACATGAATTGTAATCCATGCAACCCTGCCACCCTCAATTTGGTGTGCCTTGGTGTACTATAAAAAGGGCAGCTAATTTGTAGGGTGCTAGACAAAGCAAGGCAAAGGCTTTGTGTCCCTCTTTCCATCTATGCTAGAAAGAAAAATATCTTAAGAGTGGAAAAGGAGAGAGATAGACATGTAAAAAAAGGCCAGACTTAACTGCATTTGTGATCTCACATCAATTGCCATCTCCAGAGAGAGTTTTCCTCTTGTGAAGCAATCAATGTTTTGTTGGCTTGTTGTGGCATCCTGATAGTGGCTGCTCCAAGGCACTCTCTCCTTCAGGAACTTTGATAAGAACAATAAGGCCTGCCATAGCCAAAGCTTGCTGCTAGCCATCACTTTCTCAGAAAAGGTAGTGAAGTGACCAAGCGATGAAGGTGCTGTTGCTGCAGGTGCCCTGAAGCTCCAGTTTTGAGGCTGTTTTGGTGTATTTCTCTTCCAAATCTGTTTACTCGCTGGGAAATCTCTCCTCCCACGGTGGGTTTCTCTGGCCTGCGTTTCTTCTTTTACTTTTCTGCTTTGCTCCCACAGCTGTTGCATCTGTTGCAAGAAAGGGAGCGAAAGAAAACTGCAGCAGCAAGCGAGCGAGCGAGCGAGCGATCGATCAGTTTCTGGCAAGAACAGAGAGAGAGAGAGAGAGAGAGAGAGAGAGAGAGAGAGAGAGAGAGAGAGGCTGTGAGAAAAGAGAAATGCTAGCAGTGGAGAGACTCGGCTTACTTGGTTCCAGCAATTAGTTTCTCCTGTGTGAAGGAAGCCAGAGGAGGCATCACCATGCGCTGCTCGCTCCTCCTCCTCTTCGTTTCCCTGCTCTCCCTTTCGGATCTCGGATCGTCGCAGCTCTCGGTGGATTTCTACAACAGGACCTGCCCCGATGTAGACAAGCTCGTTCACAACGCGGTCAGCGCGATGGCCAATCAGTCCAACGTAGTCACGCCGTCAACACTCCGGCTGCTTGCTCACGATTGCTTCGTAGAGGTGAGTCGAGTCCCCCGAGCTCTCGAAAATGGACGTTTACTCTGCTTCTTCCTTGGTTCTTCTTCCTCAGGGGTGTGACGCATCAATTCTCATAACTTCGACCACCAACAACACCGCCGAGAGGGACGCGACCGAGAACAACATCCCGCAGCAAGCCTTTGACACCATAATTCAGGCCAAGAAAGCCGTGGAGGTTGCCTGCCCGGGCGTGGTCTCCTGTGCCGACATAGTCGTCATGGCTGCGCGAGACGCCGTAGTACTGGTAACTCCCACCACCTTGCTATGACTCCCTGCTTTTGTTTTTAGGATTCCCTGTTCCATAGCCTGCGGACTTGGTCGTAGTTGCCATAAACTTGCTGATTTGTTACTGAATTCCGACCATTCTCTGTAAGTTGCTGGCTCAGATTTACCGCTGCTGATTTTCTGCATCGTGATTCTCCTCCGGGAAAGAGCTTTCTTACTCCTCTAACTTCGTCCTGTTCAAGGCTGGAGGCCCGCACTGGGAAGTCACCAAAGGCCGAAGAGATGGACTGATATCCCAAGCTTCCAGAGTTCCTGGCAGATTACCTGGAGCAGACTTCAACGTTAGCGAGCTAATAGAAAACTTTGCTGCTGTCAACCTCACCGCTGACGACATGGTGATCCTCTCAGGTGCAAATCCTTCGAATAGCTCGACCAATCCTTTTGACAGACAGTGACTTTGTTTCTTCGCAGGAGCGCATACTCTTGGATTTTCTCACTGCAACCAGTTCCGGAGCAGGCTTTACAGTTTTGATGGAGTAAACGGCAGCAGCGACCCGAGCGTGAACGCGTCTTACATTGGATCGCTCAAAGCGAGCTGTCCACCCGGCGAAACTGGACCTGGAAAATTCACCCCGTTCGATGTCAGCTCCCCCTTCGTCTTTGACAACTCTTACTACAAGAACTTGCAGATTGGAAGAGGCCTCCTGTTTGCGGACCAAGTGCTGTTCACCGATAACACCACCAGGCCGCTGGTGAACGAGATGGCTGATTCCCAGGACGACTTCTTCGCGGCGTTTGTACAGGCGATGACCAAGATGAGCAACATAAGCGTCAAGACTGGAAGCGACGGGGAAATAAGGCAGAGCTGCAGCAGCTTCAACGCCCCACCGAATTCAACCACACCAACTTGAGCGAAGTCCAAAAACAAATAAGGTGGAGGAAGAGCACCTGCCATGAATTTGTAAATGAATTTTTGTTCGAATAGAATAAGCATGGCAATTTACCTCCAGATCGAAGTCTCACTTTTCATCTCCAGGACAATTTTCTATGCATGACAGAGAAGCTGTCAGTGATGCTAAAACGTAAATTACTAGCCTGTCTCGCTGATCCCAGAAATAACTCATCGATAGACCAAAAAAAATTTCCAAAATGTTTAGTACATACAATGGTTGTTAAAAATACAAACACGGATCAGTATGTATCAAACAAACTCTCACTCTGGACTCCGGCGTTGGTCGGAAATGTTTATATAGTCCATATTCAAGAGCTTTCTCGCAGCTACCAAGTGAATTCCTTTCAGCCTTGCTCGCTCCAGCATGCACTTCCTGTACGAGAAGTCACAAACGGACTCGTCTAGTCTGTTGATCATGAAGCACCGGCTTCGATTATAATCCGGGTGATAGTTTATCTGCCAAGAGTCCTCAGGCTAGTATTCAGAAAGACAAAAAGGAGGATTTTTCATACCATTATGCTTGCCACGCCACAACCGATCTTCTCAGCCGCTCTTGGATGAAACCGTAAGACTTCTTCTTGGATTAGCTTGGCGTCATATTCATCGAGCGTGTGCCCGACTCGATATCTGATAAACCACGGCCAAAGATAAGAGTAAGAGGAGAAAGAGGAGAAAGAGGAGAAAGAAAGAACGAAAAACTTACTTGAAATGTAAGATACACTGGACAGTGCTGACGAGATACGAGAAAGAATCCGCGTCTTCGTTGTATTCCTCCTCTCCAAATTCTCCATTACCAGACCACTGCTGGCTATGAATGACCATCAGCAAGAGAAAACTTTGAAAAGATCTACCGGACTTACAGACAATGGAGTGGAAGCTTGAGCGATGGCAGCTCGAAACGTCATATTTCCCTGCCTGCCGCAGCTACTGTCACGAATCTCGCAAGAAATCGATAGGGTTTTACCTCAGCGAGCACCGATTCGCCGCATTCACGGGATTCTTCCCCCCGCCTGCCCCTCCATTCCACGACACCAGCGCATTCGATCGCCAGAGCTGCTGCTGCTGCTGGGGCGCTTGCGGCGCCAAATTCGCGGCAGTCGCAACGCTCAAGGAGCACATCGCCATTTGAAGAACCCTAAAAAACTTAACGAATAGATAATCCGTACTATATAAACCCTCCGTACAATTGATCAATGTTTATAATACATGGTTTTATGTACTTGTCACGGCTACATCGTCGTCTCTGGTGTGGATCTTCGTCGCATTTCTTCTCGCTGCTCGGATTTGTGGCTGGATCACGTCGCTTTGCTCAGTCTAGCTGCTCGCTGGATGATCTTCGTGACTTTCTCCCGGAACCATCCCATCTGGATCACTTCTTCCGGGGATTATCTCCTCAGTGCTGGGATTGTTTGCCGGATCGTTGCCAGTGCTGGCTGGAACTATCTCCTCAGTGCTGGAATTGTTTACCGGATCGTTGCCAGTGCTAGCTGGAAGTATCTCCTCGCTGCTAGGATTTCCTGCTGGATGGTCATCGCGTATCTCCTCATTGCTGGGAACGTTTGCTGGATCATCATCGCGTCTCTCCTCACTGCTGGGAACACTTGCTGGATCATTCGTCACTGCTTGCTGGTTGGTGTTATCATTCGCCACTGCTTGCTGGGTGGTATCATTTGTCACTGCTTGCTGGGTGGTGTTATCGCCATTCGAGCCTTCAACAGTTGCTTCGTTGATGAATGCAGCTGAAGGATCCTGTTCTGACTCTGGCTTCGTAGCCCCGTCGATAGCGACCGAATCCAACGCCGGTTCCTCTTTACCTTCTTTCGGGAAGAATATCTTGTCCGTGATGTCCCGGATGGTGGTCCGAAGTTTGGATGCTTCGGCTAGTGAGAACCATGCATGCTGCAAAACAAAAGGAGCTCACGATAAGAACTCGTGTTTCACAAAAAACTTACTACCATGTCCTTGACCATGGAGTCGCTGAAACTGGCTGGAGCCTTTGACAAAAACTGCTGAATGTAATGAAGCATGAAAAGGCCACAGTCGTACTCGTTTTGCTGCTTTGGCACCTGCAGAAGAGAAAGAAGAACGACAGACTCTTTAAAAGTTGCAAGAGACTCGTGCATACCTTTACTTTCCTTTCATGAACATTCTTAAAGTCCTTGTTCTCACCACCATGAGAAATCCATTCGGCCGCCAAGTACCTGTCAAATAACCAGGCAATGGCAAACAAAACCCGAGAATTCACGTACCGGCGAACAACCTCATAAATAGGACGACTAACGTGCCCAGTTTGCATAGAATCAAGGTGAAGTATATGGCATCCAGGCTTCGGGCCTGAAAAACAAACCACAACAAGGCTCCAATGCATCCTGCGAAAGTGTCAAGAAGAAACCACAGAGCGAAAAAATCAAACTCACTGCTGATGGACAGGCATCAAAACGTAGGCTTTGTCATAGATGTCAACGCCCTTCGTCCATTTCCGTAGCTTGCCAACGCTTTCAACGTAGTCCTACAAAGATGATCTCTTACATGAAAAAGGATAATTAGCCTCACCTCGTCGCAAACTGCTTGAGCGAGCCGTTTGAAGAAAAAGCTGTTAAAAACGTGAAACCTCTCCAGTTCTGTGGATTGAGATACAAGAATGTACCTGTGACAAATAAACTTGGGGCTTAGCAGTAAGAACTTTGCGAAACGTACTTGATATACAAATCAATAATTGTGTCGTTGACATACTCGTGTTCCGCTAGACATTGCAAATGGTGTTCTTCGACTTCTACTGCTTCCGGATCATTACTAAAGATTGGAGAAGTCAGAAGGCTAAGTGGCTATATAACAAATACGTACCGAGAGGGATATGCAAATTTCACTCCACATCTGATCTTAAAAGGGTGAAAAACGTGACTAGCAAAGCTTCCCGACATTACCTCTTCAATTGCTGTTCGCTATCTTGTAGATGGTCTTCATCGTCAACTAAAAGAACTTCCTGGAACTGGCAGCTGTTACATACCACAAGAATGTAAATGGCTCACCTCATTGGAACCTTCAGGCGATGGCTCTTCTAGTTTTCCAGGCTGCAAATAAAACATTTAGTTGAAAGCCAACGAACGCTTGACTATACCGCAGAGAATCCAAAGTAACTCCTAACGAGGTCCTTTTTCTTTTTTCTGCAACACAATGGCATCAGCTTGCTTGGCACCAAAACATCACTCCGACTACTTTTTGGTTGAGGGTATCAGACGCTTGAGGGATTTCTGGCGCTTAGTTGTTTTCGACTGCTAGAACACAAGCGAAAAAAAGAAAAAATCAAGGATCACCCAGGAAAGAAAAAGACCGAGTCACCTTGGATTTTCCGGCAGAACGGGCTTTAGCCGGCGCGTCCTGTAAGCAGCACATCAGCAAAGAAAGAAAGAAAAAATTCATGAGACCGACCTTCAAGATCTCAGTGCTCTCAACAATCTCGTCCATAGTCCTGCGTAAACAACAATAAGTTTTTGCTCAAGTGCTTGCGAGATGTAGCTACATACCGGCTTTTGCCAGAATTTTCATCGTTTCCACCGTTTGAGACCGCCGGCTCTTCGTCCTCCTCCTGCAAAACATCGAAATCGATCACGCCAACAATCTACTCCAAAGGACCTGGCAGTGTCTAAAAACCGAGAATGGAGAAATCTAAAGAACTGTCCTCTAGACAACAAGATCTCAAACAGAGGCGTACCTGGCGTGGACGCTTCCTGCGACGAAAAACCTGCGTCGTGCGCTGCGTAGCGTCCAGCTTGACGTCGTCCAAGTGAGAGAGATCGGCGCATTGGCGTTGCTCTTCCTTGAAAGTCTTCATGGAATTTGCCAGCGCTATTCTCATTTGCTCCTCCTCTGGCAGCCTCTGCTGCATTAGCCGCGCAGATTGCCTCTTGGGCGCCATTTCCCTCGCCCTACCTCCTCACAAACCCTAAAACTGGGAAAATATTTCTTCTCTCAAGTAACTCAATCAATGGGAGGAGCTAGAGAATTGTAATTCGATCCAGCTGCCGCGGGTAGGAATCACATTTCTCCCTCAGTTTTTTTGTAATTTGCAAAGGTGGCACAAAGGAACAATTGGTTTCCTGATTAAGGGTAATAAAATATTTTTTCCATACATTTTTTTTATAAAATGGGCAAAACAAAAATCGTTAATATAATCTTATGTAATTAGTAAAGTGGTAGACTTAAAAGTGATTTTTCTAATAACTATTTTCTATCAAATGTGCTAAAATGGATGATCAAATTTATACCATATTATTTAAATTGCTGTAAAAATGGGCTTTTGTGCTTGCTAAATAATAAAATCTGAATTCAGATTTATTTTAAGTTTTTGGAACTTTCAAATTTTTTTTCTTTTTTTGGTTTATGAGGTGCAAGTAATGCATATACTAATATTAACATAGTAGGATTTTGATAGATATTGATTTAATTTTAATTTAAACTACTTATTCCTATATATAGTTAAGGCTTTTGGGCTAATCTAATATGCATATTTATGTATTCTATTTCCATATTTTATGTATTCACATTAGAGATAACTTTAATTGTGCCCAAGGAATGTTTTTGATTTAGATTTTATATTATTTAGATCTCTTTTATTCTTGTAATTTATTTTTTTTCATGATAAAGTGGTAACCTCCTTCTTTTTTAACTTTGGAGTAATAATTAATGCAGTTACTCAATACTATATGGTTGTAATTGAACAATTAAACTCAATTGATAGTGGCATTTATAATGTATGATGTAGCTCTTTCTATTCGGTCTACCAATCCTCATGTTTAGCAGAAATTCTTTCATAGAAATTCTAAAGATGATATATATTATTAGTTTCTCATTTTACAATGATTGCTATTTATCATTTTTGGGACAATACTTAATATTTGTGTGAGTTTCCCATATGTTTCCAAAGGATAACATTATAGTGGTATAATGGTTTAAAGGTAGCCATTCATTTGGATTGGAGCCTTCATTTGAACATATTAACCATATATTTGGACATATTGATAATTGTGATAATGTGTTTTAACAATTGCATTATTTCTATTAAATGTTATTTGAGCCAAGTGTGCAATTTAGCATTCACTTCTAGAGCCTTTTGTTTTATGTAGAGTTAAATATGTTAGAGCAAATCAAATTAAAAATGTTGTGGTTAGCATTTCGTCAAGATCTTATGGGACTTGTGTATATACTTTCTCTAGCCACCTTTCACATGAAGTGGAGTTAAAGTATGTACATCGACAAATGGGAAATACAATATTTCATATCATTGTGTAAATCAAAGTGTGTCATTAGAGATGATATTATTCATAAAAGTTGATGTTGTTGTTACCCATATTCAAGGATAAGGGCGATGATGGTTATGGCTATAATGTTTACTGCTAGATATGTGATAAAGTTAGCCACATATATTGGTATTATTAGTATTTTCCAAATTAGCATCCTCTTTTTTTGGGTGGAGGCCTTGGCATTAATAATGTTTTATTAAAGTTATTGTGGTGGAAAATCTTGATATAAAGATTTTCTTGGGAAATGAAAAATCATACAAGTAGTGAAGGGTCTTTGCATGAATAAATCAATGACCCCTTCATTTTTCATTCTAAAGTATTATTAAAGAGTTCACTTAACACCAATTTATTTAATATTTATTTTCCAAATTCATTTTTATAACAAAATATCCTTTATTAACCTCTTTATATTAGTTGATATAAAGTCAAGTTTATCTTCTATTGTTTGACCTATTGCCATATATTGTCATCTATAATTATGTCATGTGGCAAAGCCAAGTTTTATTATGTTTGCACGTAAAATCTTAATCTCCTTGGGTGACCGACGACAAACAGGAACCTTGATTGGATGAGCATTCCCAGTTGAAGTTGGATGACATGTGGCAATCTTGGCCCTAGACGATATGTCAAATTCAAAGAAATTAGAACACTCTTTCATGAGCCGATCAACAACTGCAACACAAAGATCACCGAAGGGATCAAAAAAGGGAAGAGCAGAACAAGATGGAAACATAGGAGGAAATAGTGGGGGGACAAAAGTAATGGAAGTAGAGGTAGAAGTAAAAGGACGAAAAGGTACAAAAGTGAGAGGAATTGATGAAACATAAAGAAGTATGAGACAAGGGGGAGAAGCCTCAAAGTTACACTTGGCATGATTGCGCTACAACCAATCTATACCAAGAATGAGGTTAAAAGCTTGACTCGGCACCACCCGCAACGACTGCAACTCAAGCTCGAGATCGCCCACACGCACAACTAGGTCCGCCTCATCTCGTGCACATGCATGTGTACGGCCGTTGCCATAAAGAATGAAAACTGGATCCGCCGCACGACGCAAGTGTAGACGACAACGTGTGGCAACAGGTCGAGCAATAGAAAATAAACTCGAACCTGTATCAACCAACATGGAGAGAAGAATAGAAGACCTCTTGTTATAAAAATGAGCTTGGAAAGTAAACATTGGATGAACCAGTGCAAAGTGAACCCCTTGATGATACTCCCAAAAGAAAGATGATACTCCCAAACGAGCCATTTCACCAGATCGTTTGATTGTGGATGATAATCACTCGTGAAAGTGTGGCGTATCCCCAACCGAGACGTCAAAACATGAAATGCCTCAACCATAAATGTAGGACCATTATCCGAAAGAATCCGCTCTGGACAAAAATGTTAAAACACCACTTGATTGAGGAGGAAGTATCCAACAGCAGTTGTAGAGGCGCTAGCAAGAGCACCATCTTCCACCCAACGAGTTAAGTAGTCAAAAACAATAATAACATACTCATTGCCAGCAGTCGACCTTGGAAAAGGTCCCATAAGATCAAATGCCATCAACTCAAATAGACGGGAAACTGCAATTGAGTCCAACTGTCCTTCCGTAACACGAGGGGGAGTATTACGATCTTTGCACCAAATGCAGCTACGCACATACCAGATAATATCACGTCGCATCTCTGGCTAATAGAAAGACCTGCGCAGCTTCTCGGTTATATGACGATGTCCCATATGCCCACCTAGAACAAGAGAATCATGGTAGGCATGGAGAAACCGCAGAATAAAGATAGAAGGCACCACCAGCCATAAATGATCATTAAGATCCGTCCCCACAAAATAAAGAAGGTTATCTTCAAGACGATATTGAGAATGTAAATGCTGAAAAGGCAAGTCATCAGCAAGTGATGTAGAATTCTCAAACCCATCTGAAACTTCAAAGCCCACCAAGTAGTATGACAAACCAAGTTCTTTCGCTTCAATAATGAAGTAACGGCAGCATGGTCACCTTCAAATAACATCTGAGAACCATGTAGATATGCATAAAGTTTCTTGAAACCCCATACTACTACTAAACACTCCTTCTTTATCGTGGAGTAGTTCATCTCTGCTAATTGTAATGTATAGTTTATATACACAATGGGATGGCGCTGACCAGGCACACTCGAGCTTTCTTGCATCAACACACCTCCAAGACCAATGTCAAAAGCATCCACGCGCAAAATAAAAAGTCGAGTGTAGTTAGGATATGCCAAACCCAAAGGAGTTGTCAATAGCTTTTTGAGATCCATGAACACCTGCTCACAATCCGGAGATCAAATGAAAGATAATGTTGATGACTTCAGCAATGCTCGCAACGGTGCAGTGCGATCAGAAAGATAATGCACAAAATGACCGAGATACTGCATCTTGCCAAGGAAACATTGCACATCATTCACACACTTCGGAGTATGGAACTTTAGAACAGCCACAAGTTTGTCAGGATTAACTTGCAAACCATCACGAGAAATACGGTACCTAAGATAAGTTGTGTCCTTGGACCCAAACATGCACTTCAACTGCTTCAACTTTAAACCAACATTGCGTAGCCAATCCAACACTTATATTGCAAAGAACCTCGTCCATCATCCGCTGGAAAGTTGCTGGAGCATTATTCAAACCAAACTGCATCACCAAGAACTCGTATAAACCAAATGGTGTACGAAAAGCTAAGAATATCTTCTTCAGCCATTGGTACTTGCTAATACCTAGAAGTAAGATCTAGCTTAGTGAATCAACGACTTTGCCCCAGACGATTTAAGAGATTAGCAGTGTGAGGAAAAGGGTACACATCTTGGATCATCACTTCGTTTAATAGACAATAGTCAATGCAAAAACGAATACTCCCATCAGGCTTCGTCACAAGATGAGGTTCACATGCCCAAGGACTTCGCAACTTCTGAATAACACCCTTCTCCAACATCTCCTTGATGTTTGCATGTAAAATCTTGATCTCCTTGGGTGACTGATGATGAACAGGAACTTTGATTGGATGAGCATTCCCGGTTGAAGTCGGATGATATGTGGCAATCTTGGCCCCAAAACGATAGGTCAAATTCAAAGAGATCAGAATACTCTTTCATGAGCCAGTCAACCACTGCAACATAAAGATCGTTAGAGGGATCAGAAAAGGGAAGAGCAAAACAAAACAGAAATACAGGAAGAAATAGTGGGGGAACAAAAGTAATGGAAGCAAAGGTAGAAGTAGAGGGATGAAGAGGTATAGAAATTAGAGGAATGGATAAAACATAAAGAAGTATGAGACAAGGGGGAGAAGCTTCAAAGTCACATTTGACATAATTGCGCTGCAACCAATCCATACCAAGAATGAGGTCAAAAGCTTGACTCGGCACCACCCACAATGACTGCAACTCAAGCTCAAAATCACCTACATGCACAACTAGGTCCACCTCATCCCATGCACATGCATGTGTATGGCCGATGCCATAAAGAATGAAAACTGGTTCTACTGCACGACGCAAGTGTAGATAGCAATGTGTGGCAACAGGTTGAGCAATAGAAGATAAACTCAAATTTGTATCAACCAACATAGAGAGAATAATAGGAGACTTCTTGTTATAAAAACAAGCTTGGAAAGTAAACACTGGATAAACCGGTGCTGAGTGAACCCTTTGATAATACTCCCGAAAGAAAGATAGAGGGGTCACTAACTTATTTGCGTAAGGTCCCTCCGTTACTCGCGCGACTCCTCATTTCCCGGATGCATCTTGGTGTCTAAACCTTCCACTGCAGCAGCACCAACAGGACATTGCTGACGCCAAAGTCTCCACCCAGAAAATGGAGGTCGCCAATCCGGAAAATGCCAACAATGTCTATTAAGTATGACTAACTTCATCACACGCCTAATAGTGACCATCACGGCCATGACCACGTCCTCGCCCTTATCCTTGGACTCGAGCAGCAGCAGCATCAACCTCCATTGGAATAGGACCATCACCCATAGGAAGTGGAGCTAAAGGATGTGCAGTGAGAAGTGAAAGAAACGACGTCTCATAACGTTGTGCCAAGCAAAGAGCATTGTCAAGGGTGGCGAGAGCAAGTGCATGCACAAGTCCAACAACAAGATTTTGATGAAGTGCTGGCCACAAGATTTCTAACTTGATTAACTCTGACATATTTGGCTCCGCACGAAGCAAAAGACTTTAGAAACAAACACTAAATTGCATCACCGACTCAGATGGCCTTTGGCAAAGATGATGCAATTGTTGGAAGGCATCATCACAATCGTCGGCATGTCCGAAGGCGGGTTTGACAACATCTAGGAGAACACTCCAATCCCCACGAGTGGCTGCGCTCAAACCATTGTACCACTACAACGCTGTCCCTTGAAGACACATGGGAAACTCATGCAAACGTGGAGCATCATCCCAATAATGATATGTGGCAATCACCGTGAAGTGATCAAACCAATGGTACACATCATCCCCAAGATTCCTGAGAAAGAACTTCAGTTGAACGTGAGGATTGGCACCAAGAGCAGAATGTGCCGTGAAGGCTGCCATCAATTGAGTTTAGTTGTTCAATTGCAAACACATAGCATCAAGCAATTGTACCAATTGCTACTCTAAAGTCAAAGGAGGAGATTGCTAATCTACCATGAAGATGAACGAAGAAAGAGCAAAACAAGAGAAATGACAAAAAGCTAAAAAGAAATGGTAGATCTAGGCAATGCAAAATGCTAGATCTAAACCAAAATTTTAAAAAGAAAAAACAAAAAAAAAGAAATGGAAAAAGTTAGATTTAGACAATGCAAAAGTTAGATCTAAACTAAAATCCCAAATTCAATCACTCCTCAGGAACAATCAAAGGTGCCCCTCAACTCCACCAATATAAGTGTTTGGAATATGAAATGAGAATACAGAAAATGTGAATATCAATTAGCCCAAAAACTCTATCTTATATACAAGAGTGAATGGTCCGGATTAAAATCAATCCGACAGCTACCAAATCTCACTACGCTAATATTAGTATATGGCATCATAGTTGTACACTTGGCCCTCACATATAAAATATTATATTATTTATATATTATTCAAATATTTGATCAAATAACTTTTATTAACTCTGAAGGTAAAGTAAAAACTAGAAATTAAAACTAGCTAGTTTAATATTTTATATATTTTTAATATTTAAAATTTAAATAATTAAAATCTATCTACTATAATTGATATAATATATTTAAAGATATAAACAAAAATTAAATTATTATATATATTTATATGTTATTGACCATCTAGAATTATATAAATATTCATGAGAAAAAACTTAATAGTGTGAAAAAGTAATACATTTTAAATTTATGGTGACATATAACTAACTTTTTGCAATTTATAATATAGAAAAATTATTGTATTTGAAGTTTATAATGATATAGACATTGATTTTTTTAATTTTTTATACTCATATAAATTTAGCAAGAAGATAAAATAAGCTTATTTAAAATATTCACATTTTTGCATATTATTTATATTATTATAAATATAAATTTTAATACTTCATTCAATATTCTTTAAAAATTACTTAAAAAGTAAATTGACAAAACACTTCTTGTGAGCTCCAAAGGTAATGTAAAAATGAACTAGTTTAAAGTTTTATATAAATTTGAATTTTTTATATTAATAGTTAAAAATTGACTAATATAAATAATTATGAGAGAAAAATAATTTTTTATCCAAAACATTTTATATAAGAAAATAATGTTAATATTTAAATTTTATTTTTGAGAAAATACCTTATAAATTCATCTTGAGCTAAATTTTACATTTTATTTTAAATATTGTTTTTATTTGGGTGTAAAGAAAAGTTAATTTTACTTATAAGATTTTACTGTACACCACCATAGCAAAAAGATGTTAAATAAAGTAGAAACCAATTTAAAATTTACCTTTTTTTAAATATTATATAACATTGTTATGTAAATACTAGCACTTGCCCAGCATATGCTGTGTAATTAGCAAAATATTTTTTTGATTTTTTAATATATTAAAAACTAAATTAGAATAGTATTTAAACAACAAATATTATATTCCACTTTGATTGAGAGAATTATGCCTAGAAAATGCTAGATGAATAAATAAATAAATTCTTGTACACTTGATTAATATAACTATTTAGAAAAAATATATTCCTAGGCATAAATAAGATAAAATATTCATTCATAAAAATATTATATACAAATTATTATTTGGAAATATGAATATATTTAGAAAACAAATTGACAAATAAAAAATTAAAAACAAATAAAAGAGAATAATTACTGCAAGACATTAATTAATTATAAGTTTTACTCAAAATATAAAACAATAAGTTTTTATGAACATTAATATATTACTACCCAGATCCAATCAACCTAATAATTATTTATAGATATATATAATAATTTCAAATATTATATTCCATAGTATTATATACTAATAAATTAGTAAAAATATTTTAAAATATTATTGTTTAATCAAATACTACATACATTATCGTAGTTTTTTTGATAATTATAAATAACTAAGGCTACATATAAAAATATAAATATGTACTTTTATTGTTAAAGCCCCCCACAGTTGTGATTTAGCCAAAAAATGATGTCTGTTTGAGAGAAACCCTAATCATCTAGTAATAAGCCTTACTTTTTAACTTCTAATATGGTTTCAACATTTTGATCTTTTGCACTTTTGATCTAATGTGGTTTAAAAGTAAAGTGACTACTTTTGAGTGAGGATAGGCAGATGCCTGTGCAAAATGCCTGTGAAAAATTAAGTTAGATTTGTGCGGTTCATAAGAATTGGGGAGTTCTCATCATGACTTAGTTTTCACTCTTTGTTCTCAAGTAACGAACTTTGAACTACAGTCTATATTGCGGTGGGGGGGAGGCAGGGTTTCACTGTGAGTTAGTTCAACTTGGAATTTTTCTCACACCTCTTACTGCCATTTTCATCAGGATATACAGCAAAAAATAGTTCGGGAGATACAAAATGTCTCCTGGAACTGGTTTCATTGGACTTCTTTGCAGGTTAAAACACTTTTTCAGCCGATTGTGTCTAAAATGCCCACGCCTTACACTGTTCTTGAGTCACTAAAAGACATCAACGTTTGATGCGGGAGACATCTAATGGGAAAATGTTCTCGATCTTCAGCTGCATGCTCAAGTTCCTCCGGGAGCTCACTGCCATCCGGACTTCGAGAGCCCCCGGCTGGTAGTGACGGACATAGTGAACGCGTCCAAAGTGTATTCCAGCTTCTTATCTTCAGTGGGAGCATCAGCAGATGATGATGATGAGAGGCAGATGATCGTCGTGGATGGCTGGTTGGAGTTTGAGGCCGCAGCTCAAATCGCTGTGCACATCAAGGAGAGTGGACGCGCTGCTGCTGGAAAAGACCGATGGCTTCTAGCGTGGTAAGAAAAAGTTCCATGTAACTGATTCGGTTTCCTTTTGTTAGAGCTATGGCCCCAGTGACTCATGAAACTTTCCTGTAGAGATTTTGGAAGCCACTTCCAATGCACGTAAGTAGAGCCGTGCCTGTCGCCGGGTCAAGCTTGATACTAAACTGCACTCCCAGGAATTCTTTGATGTGTTGCAGGGTCTTGATACCGTAAGAAGAGAGCTTCCCGACGCTGACTTTGGAAACATCTTCCGGGCACAGAGCACAGAGGATGAACAGCAACCCCTGTATGGCAAACAGGAAAGTTTGTGAGATCGCCTTCTTTCTTTTCCAGCTTCACAGATAGATACCTGGTGAGTTGAATTTACAACTCCTCCCAGCTTTATCTCCTGTAGCAAGGACATGGCTGCTTGCATCCCCAGGTCCTCTGGAAGCTGGAGCTCGGATGCTCCTAAATGCGTAGCCGCGCACTCGGAGCTTAAAATGCAGCCGGTGGTCATTTTTGTCACCAGTGAGATCCCATAGCCCGGAGATCTGTGCCATGACAAAGGACGCAAGATGAAAAAAGTTTACTTTGCAGCACAAAATCATGGAACTTACTTCCCAGACTCCGAACCAGTGTAGTGATCAGTAAAGATGTACACGTCGGGGAGCAAGCGATTTAGCATGCCACATTTGATTGGCCATATGAGGTGAGATGCGTGTGGAGTAACTCACTCCTCAGATACGTTTCACCATGCCCTCATCCACCCATGTAGCAGCTTGGTGAAGGATTCTTAGCGAGGAGAGAAAGAAAAGAAGAGGAGTTTGGAGAAACTGACCGTGAGGCTCTTGGGAACAATGGGAACTTTGAGGACGACTTCACTGCCACCCAAGGGCGGAGCTCCGCAGGCAACAACCTTGAGTTCTAGGAATTCGATTGGAACACCAAAGTGCTTAAGCATTGGCAGTGTTGCTGTGCGAAAGGTGTCGACGCAGGGATCCCTACTGTCATTTGCAATGCCTGTCACAGGCCACAAAGAGTCCTAGTTAACAACTGGCGCCTCGCAAGCTGCCACACGCGGCATACATGTCAATCAGCGCAGTAGACATGATCAAGCTCGAATCCCAGCCCACAGCAACCATTTGGGAGTGGATTTGCTTACCCACCGGAAGAAATCGCGATCCACAACACGCTCCAAGGGCCGCAACGGACTTGATCCTGCCTGGAGTGACGCCCTGGAGCAGCAATCTCCGGTCAACACTTTGCATGTGCCACGTGTTGCTGGGCCTTCCTCTCCTGCCCCATGCGGCTTGGCCGCCTCCCATTGGCCGGGAGCAAACATCAGCACGATTATTCGCTAACACGTGGTTAAAGAAATAACCCCTTTACAGTTACCCTCCATCGGACGGCTGTGATTGGCCAGATCCGGCGGCCCACAAAGTTCGGCGTTTGCTCCTTATAGTAGTAGATTTATTTCTTCTGAATTTTATAACAATAAACGTTTCTAGAATGTTAATTTTTATATTTGCTATATCATTGATATTTTTTAATGATATCTTACACATCATTTTAATATCTTTCTGAACTAAAGTTTTTCATTTTATTTTAAATATTAATTAATCTTAAAGTTAAAAATTAATTTTATTTTAATATTCTTGTAAAAAAACACTAAATATTGAATGAACGCATTTACATTTAATTTTCTCTTTTGCATATAGGATGTTAAGGCCCTTTTACACTTGGTAACTATGATACAGATCTGGAAGCGCCTTCACGCGATATAATTTTTATTTTTGTTGGCTGTGTTGCAAATTTTAAAGCGCTTTTATGCAATATAGTCTTTGCTTTTGTTGACTATATTGCAGATTCCGAGCAAAGTGCCGCATCGATGACGATTTTTATTTGGGATTTATTGCATTCTAAGTTATTAACGCTCCTTAAAAACAAATATAAAAAATCAAACATGAACTAATTTGTTAATTTAGATTTAATTCTTATTTTAACCTTTAATTAGTAACAAAGTTTTAATAAAATTTTATGTTTTAACTAAATAATTTTTTTTAGCATTTCTTATTCTCTTAGTGTTTGCTTGGAAGAACCAATTTACTAAAAGAGCAAAAAGTTCTTAACTGATCAATGGTAGTTAAAGAATGCTTCTATTGAAACCACATGAAAAATCTCAAGTTTGAACGGTCAATTCTTTGAAAGAACCCTAACTTTTGTTTAATGGAATGCGCAGCGTGAGGGATTCAATCCACGCCTTCGACCGGATCCAGAGCGAGGGCTCCTCCCCGACGAAATCCATCATCGCGGCAGCGCTCAAGGCGTGCGGCCGCGTCGGGGATTTCCAGTCCGGTAAGCGAATCCACGATTACATCATCAAGAATCGCCGGGCATCCCCGGGCTTCCATGGCGACGATGGCATCGACGCCGACATTGCGAGCGCCCTGGTCACTATGTATGCGAAATGCCGCAGCATCGACGAGGCTCGCGAGGTTTTCGATGCCATGGAAGATCGCTCTGTGGTGTCTTGGAGTGCGATGATCCTGGGCTACGCCGAGAATGGGAAAGGGGATTTGGCACTAGGACTCTTCCAGAGAATGAAGCAAGACAGCGACGATTCCATCGCTCCAAATCGCGTCACTTACTTGGCGGCTCTCAAGGCTTGTGCCGCGACTTGCGAGAACTCTCGAGAACAGGCACTCGAAACCGCTCGAGCTCTTCACTTGGAGATTTGCCAGAACGGATTGGAATCGGACTTGTTCGTGGCCAGCACGCTGGTGGATCTGTACTGGAAGTGTGGGAGCTCGGTGGATGCCCGGGATTTGTTTGGAAGAATGGAAGAACGCAACGTCGTCTCGTGGAGTGCGATGATCTTGGGATTTGCCGAGGCTGGCGATGCAAAGTTGGCGCTAGAAACTTTCCGGAGGATGCCTTGCGCTCCAAACCGAGTGACTTACCTCGCAGTGATAAAAGCTTGCGCGGCTCTAGCGGTGGTCGAAGAAGGCGAGCTTGTGGATGGAAAGGTGGTGAAGCTCAAGAGCTTGGAGATCGGGCGAGCTTTGCACTGTCAGATTCGAGGCTCTGGATTCGAGCTCCATGCTTCGATCGCGAGCTCTCTCGTGGATATGTACTGCAAGTGCGGAAGCCTGGGAGAGGCTTGGAGCATTTTCCAGAGGATGAAGAGGTCTTTCCGAGACGTGGTTTCGTGGTCGGCGATGATACTGGGCTATGCACAAGGTGGACAGGCAGAGATGGCGCTAGAGCTCTTTGAGAAAATGGAGGGTGATGGCTGCGCTCCGAATCCAGCAACTTTTGTGGCCATGCTCAAGGCTTGCGCAAGCCAAGGTTTTTCCGGAGCTGGGAGGAGAATTCATGCCAAGATATGCACTGCTGGAGTAGAAGGCCAGCCGGGAGTCGCAACTTCTCTGGTGGATTTCTACGGGAAGTCTGGAAGTATGAATCGAGCGCGGCAAGTTTTCGAGTCCATGGCAAGCATCGACTTGGTAACTTGGAACGCGCTGCTAGCAGGCTATAGCCATCAGGGAGAGATCACAGAAGTGCTGGAAGCATTCGAAGCTCTGTGTCGGACGAGTTTAGCTCCGGACTCGGTCACCTATCTTACGGTTCTCACAGCGTGTGCACACGCCGGACATGTGGAGAACGGGAAGGAGGTGTTTAGAGCTATGACGCAGCGCAGTATCACTCCAGGGATCGAGCACTATAGCTGCTTGGTGGACCTCCTAGGCCGAGCTAACCTTCTCGACGAAGCAGTGGCAGTACTGAGGGGGATGTCCGGTGCCTCGCCCACACCAAGCTTGTGGATGAGTGTTCTCGGCGCCTGTCACAAGTGGAAAAACGTCGACGTTGGTCGGGCCGCATACGGAAGCATACTGGAGCTCGATCCTTGCAACTCAGCTGCGTACGTGCTCATGGCCAACATTCTCCAACACTCGAGCGAATGGGACTTGAAGAATTCCCCAAAACTTCGACTTTGACAGGCCTACTCCAATTCGAGACCCACAGAGAAGAGTAGGATGGACGATTGATGAGGACATCGCACTGGAACGCTACAGCGAAATCGTTTTCAAGGTATGGAACGAATATGTGGCCCTTGCTAACTTTCTCGTCTATTTGGCATAGCAGGACAAGGCAAGAATCACCGCTTTCTAGACAAAGAAGATATCTAAAGTCTTCCATGCAGCACAGAAAGGTTCGTTCGCTTTGGACGGCTTCGTCTAATATGGAACGAATGCGTAGCTTTGGCATGGCAGGACGAGGCAAGCATAACCTCCGAAGAACATAGAAAAGGTATCGCTCGCTTTGGACAGCGTCGGCTATGGACTCCTGGAGCGATCTAACATTTTCTTCTTTGGATTCATTCCAGAGCTGGCCAGCAGACAACAGTGTAAAAGCCTTGAATGATTCTTTTGTGTTTGTATTTATTTGTTTCTTGTGTCCATAGCTAGGCAAAAGGCAGCCAATGGATGGAGCCAACAATCAAGCAGTCGATTTTGTCTCGCGAAACCAAGCAGCGGGAACTTAAATTATTCTGGTATATGGTTTTTATTTCCTTGTTTTCTATCCAAATTCCTTCTCCATGGACGACTTTGAAGACCCTAGTATGATGTTGCGAGTCGGGCGAGGCGTCCATTTCAGTCCTCACAAGCGATTTGCAATCTCGTGCTGCGTAAAGCGTGTGGCGAAGATGGAACCCATCAAGGTGGAGGAGAGATCAATTTATTTGTGAGCTAAAAACTTTGGACGATAGCGATTGTTTTGGAATGATCAAGCGTCTAACAAGGTTGCGGAGGAAAAGATTAAGCTCTAAAATTCCTTAAGTGTTTGGCGTGGTTGAGATATGAAGTGTATAATATCAAGGTGGTGGCCAAGATCATCTTTCCACGTTCGAATGCATATACCTTTTCTTTTTGGCGGGAATGGTTAAGCTATCGCATTTTCCCAAAACGTGATGGCCTTTAAGAATTTAAAATGCCCATCAAAGCGCTGCTATCTACCTGTAAAAAATTTTAAAGCCTTCGCCTCGCCCCCAAAGAGGAAGGGAATGTTGTTTGGGGTACAAGCCCCCCACAGACACCTAGCAGTCAGCGACCGGTATCTTTGCGGGGAATCTCGGTGCGACTGGTCCACAAAAACGTACCGTATGGTGTGCCACCGACAACTGCCAGTCGCGGCCCACAACAATTGGCGCGGATGTGCCAAGGCCGGCGGCGGCCCCGCCGGCCACCCGACACGAAGACGACCGTCAAGCTAACGACGACGCAGCGAGGGGGATATTCGCCGGATTAGGGCTGCTGGGAATATTCGGCGGCCCGTTGGGGATGGACGGAATGTTTCGTGGATATTCTGTGGGGGTCCGTTTAGAAAACGGGGCAGGCTGGGTTTTTGTGGAGTGATTGTGCCACTGGAGAATCACGCGCTCGTCTTCTCGCGCCTATCGATCTTCCCTCCTCGATCTCCCGTGCGCGCTGCCAGTTCTTCGGTGCCGGCACGGCAAGCGGTTGAGCGCGCTGTCCGGCGGTCACGAGATCTCTCGCCCAGGTTTTTCAGCAGGGATCGAGGTGCATTGTGGCGAGGGAATCGGCGCCGCGATGGAGAGGTGAGCTCTGGCGAGGATATTCCGCTGCGGTTCTAGCTAGGGAATCCATGGCTCCTTGCTTGCCCTTGAGAGATCTGTGTGTGGCTTCCTGGGGTCGTGGTCCTTGGCGCTCGGCAATGTGGCGCTCCGCGGCAATGCCGCCGAGATTCTTTCATTCTTTTCTTGCATGAGCGTCAAGGGGCTTCCATGAAATTTGCATTGGGATGCGTTGTGCATGCTACATTGCATCCTGATCTTGAAGCGATGGGCTTTTCCTGGATTGTCTGCCAGCGGCGGTGGGGTTCTTGGGTTATCGAGGGTGTAGTCGGGGATTCCACGGTTCTTTTCCTCTTTAACAGTGGCTCTTGTGGATTGCAGGGAATGATCAGGGCAATCGCGAGTTCGAGACTTGGGTGATCGGAAAACCGGCAGCGTCATGGAGGGATCAGGCACAGGTGATGAACCTAAGGAAGTGGTGGACGCTCCAAGGAGCAGCAATGTGGACGACATGGACTTGGAGGAGGAGAATGGTGACGAGGAGTTCCAGGGATCAGGAGAAGCTATCGAAGTTTCGGGCGGTCAGGAGAACAGTAATGGAGTTCACGATGGTATGGGGGTTTCGGAGGAATCAAACCTTGCAAAGGATAACGCTTGCCATGTGAAGCCTGTGAAGGTTGGTACGACCCACTTGATAGTTTATTGTTTTGGAGACAGAGGAGGAAACAGATGGTTTTTTGTTTGCATTTGCAGGAGAGAAGATCTGAAAATGCCAAGAATCCGAAGGGCACAGCCCCGGCAAAGAAGTCTTCGTCGAGCTTTAAGACTTCGGTGGCTGCTGCTAATGCGACGACGGCAAGGCCCAAAAGCAATCCTGTGGCTCCTTCAAAAGCTAGAAAGGAGTCGGCTGCTGACCCAGCTCCAAAGAGCTCTCGAACGACGGCGTCGGTTACAGTTCCGCAACCATTTGCTCTGGCAACTGATAAAAGAGCTTCACTCGGTGGCAGCAGACTGTTGCCAACTTCTACTGAAGCTCCTGCTAAACAACCTGCTAAGCCAACTCCCGTAATACCGTCCCAGCCAATCCGAAAGTCTCAGGTATTAAGCTGCGTGTTGCTTCTTTGCTCAGTTTAAGTTGCAGGTTCTTAGCAAGGTGACCACAAAACCTTCGTCTGTAAGACCATTAAGTGTGGAAGCCTTAAAGTACAGTTTTCTAGTTACGTTTTTTCCTATCTTTTCTAACGGGAACTTATGGCTGCAGGCCCCCTCAGAAAGAGGAAGTGAGTGATGCAAACAGCGAAGTTGGATCTTGCACATCGTAAGCCTTATGTCTTTCTGCTTTGTGTTGAGTGTTTGCATCAATCTGCAGGCCTGGATTTGGCATAAAAGACAGGAAAAATGCCGCTGCCTCCACTTTCAGCTTCAAATGTGATGAACGTGCAGAAAAGCGAAAAGAGGTACGTGATGTTACAAGTCTTCCAATCCTTATGTAGTTTTGTGCCTGCAGTTCTATTCAAAGCTGGAGGAAAAGCTAAACGCCAAAGAAGCGGAGAAGTGTCAGATTCAAGCCAAAACACAGGTGCGTGGAAAAGCCTTTCTTTTCCTTCTGCGTTCTAACAATCGATCATTAGGAGGAGATGGAAGCTGAAATCAAACAGCTTCGCAAGAGCCTCACTTTCAAGGCAACTCCAATGCCGAGCTTTTACCAGGAGGCTCCTCCTCCTAAGGCTGAGCTGAGAAAGGTTGGAATGGCTGATAGTTGGTGCGCTTACCAACTTTTTTTAAAACGGATGCAGATCCCAACGACGCGCGCAAGATCTCCAAAGCTGGGCAGGCGAAAGAGTATCAGCGGTGCGGAGTCCGAGAACGGCAAGCACACCGACAACGAAGACGCCAAGAAGCTAGACAACGGGCAACAAGTCAAGGAGAACGTAGTCCCGTCGAAGAAGGCGATCAGGAAGTCGTTCTCGGGGAAGATCTCTAGTGAGAAGGTGAAGGGCAAGGAGAAGCCAGCCAACGAGGTCCTCGGCAATGGGACAGTTGAAGGCGTCGGGGTGCTGGAGGAAACCAAGGGAAACGGGGTGGTAGAGAGGAACGCATCGGCAGGGACCGAATCCGGGGGGGACGCAGATAGTGATACGGGAAAGGACTTCGGTCTGGAAAGCGCTCCGGAGACAGCTGACGCTCCTACAGACGCCGATCACCAGGATAGTGTTGTTAATGCGACTTTAGATAGTGTAGTGGAGCCTGCTACCGCGGCGGCACAGGAGAAGAGCGATGGTGAGGCACCGAAGTCCAAGGCTGCGATTGAGAAGCCGGGATCCAAGAACTCGAGGAGGGAGGCGCGTGGCAAAGGCAGTGGGAGCTTCAAAACTAGGACAGGATCCGGGAAGCTCGTCGGGAAGGAGATGCTGACACCAGCGGACGTTGCCGTGATCTCGTGACCGAAAGATGGAATGGAAGTTTGTGGAGTATCTATCGATTCCTGGTAAGCCGTCAGTTTTCCATTGGCTCGTTTAGCTTACCAGGTGGTTTTGAAATGTTTCCAGCAGCTACTAGTTCTACTTTGATCTATCCGAAAGACGATTAGACAAGAGCTCGGAGTTTCCATGGTGCGTCGTGTTTTTCTTTCTAAATTTTTCTTTCTTTCAGGTATGGAGTCGGGGAAATAACTCCAAAAAAAGATTTGCAAATGTGGGTGGTGTTTGTAGTAGTGATTTTGGTTCTAGTTCTTTTGGTAAATCCTCTCTTAGCTAATGGCGCGAAGTTATTTTAAACTTTTATCAGTCCTTTTGGTTTAGAAAGGGTGTAAGGCATATACCATAAATATCCAGGTTTATGCTAGATTATACCTTAATTTATTTAGTGTTTTAATGTTAATTTTTCTTATCTTTAATATAAACTTTAAATTGAAATCCTTCAAAGAAAAAAAAGGAAATGTGCATTTACCACCACTTGCTTTGCTTGTAATACAAAACTCTAATTTAGTGGGACATCTTTTTTTAGCATATCCCCTCATCCACACTGGTTTTTTTTGGATTATAAAACATTTAGAGCCATGGTACAATTACAGCTGCCACTTGTGGCAATCATTGAAGGACCCGCTTAAAGAACTCAAGCTTCTGGGTTTCTCTGATTCTTGGATACATTGGACTGCAAAGCTTTTCAGCTGAAGCTACCATGGGCAATGTCAATTAGGCTACATTGTAAAATATTCATCTACAAAACCACCTTTTAAGACAGGGTCAGGGTTTCCAGAACAGTCTAAAGTTAAACCATAAAGCCTCTCAACCTTTTAAGAACATATTCTTTGAAAACATTATTTGTGGATATGGACTACAAACCCTTTGTATAAGTCAGTGACTTGACTAATGTGGCAAATTATCAGACCCTAGCCAGTATATTTGCAAAACAAATGGCTCTCGAATTGGTAAAAAGTCATCATCTTAATGCAAATGGCTTAACAGGCTTTTGCCACCTTTATTCTTGTGTAGACCAACTTCTCACTCTCTAAGTGTCACTATAGTCTATACAGTTCAGACACATTGGCTATGTCGATTTTGTCAAAGCTTTTGATCAGGTGCTATGACAGTTGTTCATTCAAACCCCAATGCTCTTATGGCTGGACGAGAACTTTAGATTATTTTTGGAGGGTCAGCTGGAGGCATGAGACCACTGAGACATTGTACTTGCCTGCCTACCCATTTGCTCTTTAGCACTCCTTGAACTGGTACTGCTGTAGCTTCCAAGAGTGGCCCTCTAGTCTCGCAAGAGATACCTTGCAAGTTCAGTGACAATGTCAATGTTGGAGAGGCCCTATCTCGCCAGGGAATGGTTGGAAGATGCTGGCGGAGGTGGTCATATGCCCCACAGTTGTATAGGACGTGGAAAACATCCTCAACCGTCGTCCCAAAACGATCACGGGAGTGCCTCTTAGTGACTATCTTTTGTTCGCCACCCTGATGATCTCATAGCCAGATAATGACTCTCGTTTTGTTTAGCAAGTTGGCAGGCCTGGTCAATATCTTGAAAGCAAGTTATAGGCACTTTATTGATTGCCAAGAGCATATCATTTTGCGCCAGTGCAGACTTGGACGACTTGGAGTCTGCAAAACAGCGCCTCATTTGCAAGACTTGGCGTCTTGATGGATTCTTTTCAGCAAGAGCCTGCGATTAGCACGTCATTAGGGAGATGGAAATACAAGAGCAAAAGTATATGAAGACATCTGTCACTCAAACAAAAATTCCTTGCCTCGGACAACAAAGTCGGGTAAAGGCTCAGCATCGAGAATGCGAATGGAAGGCAGATGTCTCTCAATTCCCTTGTGTCCTCCGACAATTCCATCTCATATCTCACAAATGTATGAAGTTAGTATTCCTTTCGCAAACTCTTGTTCTTGGAAGTCCCAGTACTTTACATGGTTCAAACCACAGAGATTACTTGAAACGCTGTTTTATAATAAATGTACTTACTTGAGTGAAGAATGTGGCCCAGAAAGTTTTAACTCTCCCTTTACCATCGGCAAGAACTCCCAAAATTTTATCAAGGCCTGATAGAATTTCAGCATATAAGGAAAATCGTAAATCAATGAGACAGAGGTTATACCATTGTCAATCTCAATAACTTCCATGCTCATCAGTAGCAAAGCAGCAGGGTTGATTACGATTGACTTACGAGATATGGTCCACATGCTCCTGCTCAGGCCAACAAGATGAACCTCATCGCCTCTATTTAATGCTTCTGTGGACTACTCCACAGAATACAAACCTGGGAGTATGTAAAGAAGCTCACCTTCATTTTTCACAAATATACATCATAGCTTTTCCGTAAACATTGCAGGTTCATATTCGGTCTGGGGCGCCGCGAGACCATGTAAACAAAATATGAATGACTGAATGAATATTGCGCAGTCTGCACGAGTTGATGGCGAGCATGACCATCACTTTGTTGGTACGGGGATCGTTATACGTCATGAGGTCCTTGGACTTGGACCTCGTAGCCGTGGACAGAAACACCGTCAGGATTGCAGTTGCTGATATAATTCTCTACAACTCCAGTGGAGATTCCTTACTACTGAATCTTACCCACCTAAATCAACAAATAGATTACCTTTCGTATAACCCAACTGCTTTAGGCGTCTAGCTTAGTTCTAGAAAAACAGTTGCATCGCCACCCATTGAAACAGCAGGACCAGCTACTTTACTTGCAGCTCCCGATTCATCACGCAAGCTTGAAATTTCAGGTTTCTGAGGTAGCGCTGGACGAGGATTCCAGAGGCCGGTAGAATTCTCACGAGTATAGATTTGAGGGGGTGCATACCCTTCGTGCCTTTCAATTGTTACCAGCACGGACTGGTCAAGAGAAAAAATTACACCTTCGGAAGCATTTGCTGTGTGGATCTGTGTCGAATAAGGTCTTCCGCTCTCCGGCCAGCTTTTTTATTATGCCAAACCTTGGAACCCCTGCTCGGGATAGCACGTAGCTTCCAAAATAAAAGATAAGTATTAATTGATGGTACTATTGATGTAACTATGTTTACCTAGGCTCCACAACATAAACAAGCCCGCCCTGTTTCTCCACAACGATGTAGTTTATATTGCAGGGATAAGACAGAGGATGAATAATGGCGTGATTGAGTGCAAGTCTTGCACCTGTTTCCATCTTTCCAGCTTTAATACTTTTTATACGTAGTATATATAAAAATACCTTAAATGTGACATGGACATGTTTTCCACTTCTCTCTAGCTCGAGCTCCAGATCTTTCAACATTGTCGTCGAGATACATCTCAACTTGTAAGAATTGTGTTACTACCTGCGTTCACAAAAAACTGGCTAAATTTCTATGATTTCAGCACGACCCTTACTTGTTTGTTCACTCAAACAAGCACATTTCCTGGTTCTAGATGCGTATGCGAAAGACCACCTGGCACCTGGCCTTGTATTTCATACGTTATATACAATCTTATAGAGCTTCTACGACTAGCATGCCTGTTTCAGTCAGAGGAGAAGCAGATCTAACAACCTTTAACGACATGGCGATTGGTGCGAATTATTGTCCACCAAATGCCGTTGCAGTGTGGATATCCGGCTTATCAAATGCCCTGCAAGCACTACAATTGAGAACGACGACTCCCCGGGTGACTCGATCAAGCATCTCCTTTGCTCCTCTCCAGGGGCAAAGCATCATCTGAATGGAGCGCCATGAAAGAAGAGCTGACGAGAGGTGTCAACTAGAATGCCGAAAGATCGAGCACATTCAACAGCCGACCTGGTACCTTCAGTTATATTGCCCGGGATGGACTGCCTTGTATTACAGGGTCAAGTTGAACGAAAATAAGACCTTTATTCCTATTTCCAATTGATCAATAATTATAAAGATGTTTATACAATATTAGTATGCTAGAATATATTAAGAAGTGTTTAGGAAAGTTTAGAAATTATAAGCATTTTTAAAATCATGAATATAAAATTAATCAAAATGAATAACAACAGTAAAATATCCCAAAATATTCAAATATATTTTAGGTATAAATACCTACAAACAGTTATAATTTATAAACTGTATATACTGTATATACGTATTTAATCAATTTTAAATTCATTTGTACGAATGGCATATGCTACGGAATTTTTTGATCGAACATAGACTCGATCCGACGGCTCAGATTCATATAGGTTAATAATTTAACGTGGCTATGGTGTTGGCTTCTCCTCGCAAGATTTTGGCAAAGCTCGGCGTCTTAGGGTTTGTGGCGAATGTGGTGATCCCTGGCGCTTGATCGCGGCGCCTTTTCTCCTCTCTGGTGGCATGGAGCTCGATGGCTTGCCTGTGGAAGGCGCTGGCAGCAGCGGAGCCACTGCCGAGGATTGGCAGAAATCTCTCGCTCGCGTCGTCCGTGGCGTCGTGGTGCTCAGGACGACCGCTTGCAGGGCATTCGATACGGAGACCGCGAGCTCCGGCTATGCGACGGGATTCGTGGTGGACAAGGCCCGGAGCATAATTCTCACCAATCGCCATGTCGTGAAGCCTGGTAATCTCCAATTTTCAATGTAGGGAGCTTGTTTGAGGGATTCCGGCCATAGGTCCCGTGGTTGCGGAGGCGATCTTTCTCAACAGGGAAGAGATTCCGGTGTATCCTTTGTATCGCGATCCTGTAAGTTGGTTCCTCTCTTTTGGAAAGCGTGGTTTACGTTGTCTTTGGATTGGATCCAGGTACACGACTTTGGGTTCTTTCGATTCGATCCGAAGAGCGTCGAGTTTATGAACTACGAGGAGATTCCTCTCGCTCCCGAGGCCGCGGCTGTGGGTCTAGAAATTCGTGTTGTGGGGAATGATAGCGGAGAAAAGGTACTTTCGCGAAAACAAAACAAATACTAGAAACCTTAGCTTGGTACTAACTGGCATTTTCTTTCTTTCAGCTCTCCATACTTGCGGGTACCATTGCCAGGCTTGATCGAGATGCTCCACCGTATAAAAAGTAAGACTCTTCAGTCTGAGAACTTTGTTGTTCTTAATTCTATGTTTAAAGGGATGGATACAACGATTTCAACACATTCTATATGCAGGTAATTGGTGATCGACAATCAACTGACTGAGGTTTTTATAACGTGAATTTTGCCAGGCAGCGTCAGGAACTAAAGGAGGATCTAGTGGATCTCCTGTTGTAGATTGCAAAGGAAGGGCCGTCGCTATAAATGCTGGTAGCAAAGTTGCAGGGGCTTCGGCGTATTTTCTTCCTCTGGATCGTGTAAGACTAAACGAGTTTCTGTTTCCTGATTAAGTCTTACTGTCTACATTCCGTCAGGTTGTAAGAGCACTCCGTATTCTTCAAGAAAGCAAAGATGGATTTGGTGATGGATGGCAACCAGTAGATATACCTCGGGGGACTTTGCAGGTGAATGACTTCATTGAGAAAAGGCCACATGATTAACTATGTGTTTTTCTCTTAAGATGACATTGCTGCACAAAGGATTTGATGAAACCAGACGTCTGGGCTTGCGGCATGACACTGAGCAAGTAAGTTTTTCTTCTTTGTTTGATCTTGATTAACAAGTTCGCTTCACCTTAGACTGTTCGATCTGCTTCTCCTCCGAGTGAAACCGGCATGCTCGTCGTAGATTCTGTGGTAAGTTCTTAAACATACCATGTAAGGATATCGTCCGACGTTTTTGAGATCAGGTGCCTGGTGGTCCTTCTCATAAGCACCTGGAGCCTGGAGATGTGCTTGTTCGCGTGAACAAAGAAGTAAGGTTTTTGTGAAGTAATGAAAACTCGCTAACACTTGGAATGGGACAGGTAGTAACACAGTTTTTAAGACTTGAAATACTCCTTGACGACAACGTTGACAAAGACGTGGAGCTCGAACTCGAGAGAGGTGGAAAAGATGTTCAAGTCACGTTGAAGGTATGTGTAAATATTCCTTTAACTGTCAAATGCTGAAGTTGAAAGCAGGTGCAAGACTTGCATTCAATCACGCCTAATTACTTTTTAGAAATGAGTGGAGCCATCATCCATCCTCTGTCTTATCAGCAGGTTCGTTGGCTTGTTGAACTGTTGTGTTAATAATGCACGTGGACTTACAGGCTCGGAATTTTCGCTTTAACTGTGGACTTGTATATGTCGCAGATCCGGGGTAAGCACGATCATGTGAGAGTTGTATCGCTGAGCTTTTTTCTCTTGAAGGTACATGCTGTCGCGAGCAGGGGTTCCAAAGTTTGGGATAATCAAAAAGCTTGCTGGAGAAAGCATTTCAACCCTGGAAGATCTTATTGTCGGTTTTGGTAAACTTGCCCCTGGTGCGCGTGTCCCACTAGAATTCTATGTGTACAGCGATCGGCATAGAGGCAAGGTGAGCATTTTACATATATTTGACGTCCTGCTCGTCTTAAAGGATTTTGTTTTCTCTAGTCTGTGCTGGTGACCATTGAAAGGCACGAATGGTATGCACCTCCGCAAATCTATGTTCGTGATGATTCTACTGGACTTTGGAATCCTCGTCCGGCCATATCCAGTAAACCTGTTTCAACTTTTCATAGTGACGAGAAGCAGGGACCATGCAAGATGTCAGGTGCTTTACAAGACGGTTCTGCTATCGAATGTAGAGGAGGAGTTGCGGTTTCAATGAGCGCCGAAGATGGCTTGCAAAGTGACGAAGGCAACCAGCTGAGCGACGGGTCTTTGAACCAAGGAGAAACTAAGAGAAGACGAGTGAACGAGCTTCTAGCTGTTCCGGAAGATAATCAGCCTGACATTCTTGCGGAAGTTGTTGATTCTCAAACTCCAGAAGTAACAGGTGGTGCTTCAGGTGTTGAGCAGGTTTTAGAGCCGACTCTCGTTATGATGGAGGTAAGAAAGCGGATTTTCGTTTTGGCGTTGTTGAGATGCTTTTAGTGATGCAGGTTCATATTCCACCGTCTTCACTACTGGATGGCGTGCATGCCCAGCACTTCTTTGGTACGGGGATCATTATACATCACTCCTCCGACTTGGGCCTTATAGCCGTGGACAGAAACACTGTCGCAATTTCAGTTGCCGATATAATGCTTTCTTTTGCCGCAATTCCAATCGAGATTCCTGCTGAGGTAATCTTGAAATAGCTTTCAATCTGCTGACTCCGCTACTTAGGTGGTGTTCTTACATCCAATACACGACTTTGCGGTTGTTGCTTATAATCCGTCGGCTCTAGGAGAAGCTGGAGCAGCCGCCGTCCGAGCTGCTGTCTTACACCCGGGTTTGTAGCTTTCTTTTGCCGTTACCTAAGCATCTTAGACGCGTTTATCTGCAGAACCACTGAAAAGAGGTGATGCCGTTCACCTAGTTGGTCTGAGCAGGAGCATGCAGGCTACGTCACGCAAGTCAGTAGTGACCAACCCTGCCGCTTCGCTGAATGTGGGGGCAGCAGATTGTCCACGATATCGAGCAATGAACATGGAAGTTGTTGAGATTGATACTGGTATGTTGTAGTCTTCACAATCTTCTCACGTTGAGTTTGATCCCTCAGATTTTGGCCATACGTTTTCGGGAGTTCTTGCCGACGACGAAGGGAGAGTACAAGCTCTTTGGGCTAGCTTCTCAACTCAAGTAAGAACAAAGGCTTTATGGCTCATGTTTATAATCCATCAATAAGCAGGTTAAATACGGCGATAGCTCTCCGGAAGATCACCAGTTCGTTCGAGGCATTCCAATATCGTACATCAGTGAAATACGCGACGGGATTGTCGATGGACACAGAGGACCACCTTTACATATCAACGGCATTGAGAGACGTATGCCCCTGGTTCGCGTTCTGGAAGTTGAGCTCTATCCGACGTTGTTGTCAAAAGCAAGGAGCTTTGGTCTTAGCGATAAATGGGTTCAGGTAAGCGAACACTTCTTTTCAGTGTTGTGTTTACTGACACAACAATTGCAGGCTCTAGCTAAAAAAGATCCAATAAGACGTCAAGTGTTGCGGGTGAAAGGCTGTTTAGCGGGCTCTAAGGCGGAGTCTGCACTCGAGCAAAGCGATATGTTACTGGCAATCAACAACATGCCTATAACTTGCTTTCAAGACGTTGAGCAAGCCTGCCAACGTGCTGAAGAGGGCGAAACTGACGAACTACACATGACCGTCTTTCGACAGGTAACGCAAAAACCTCTGCTACTTTTGTCGTAAATCTCTCGCTACCATCAGGGTGTCGAAGTAGAGATTGTGATTGGAACGGACGTCCGCGATGGTTTTGGCACGATGCAAATGGTGAACTGGGCAGGCTGCGTCGTCCAAGATCCTCATCCGGCTGTAAGAGCACTGGGCTTTCTCCCGGAAGAGGGCCATGGAGTTTACGTTGCCAGGTAACTCGGCAAAACTCTTTCATTTTTAGCAGTGCCTCATTTGGTTGATATTCGTGATTGTCAGGTGGTGCCATGGAAGTCCCGCTCACAGATATGGCCTTTATGCTCTTCAATGGATCGTGGAAGTGAATGGGAACAAGACACCGGACTTGCAAACGTTTATCGAAGTTGTCAAGGTTTGGCTTTTGGGTTTAGTGCGATAGTAGCGATCTTGATATTGTTTTTTTTTTGTAGGAACTCAACCATGGAGACTTTGTGCGCGTCAAAGTGGTCCATTTGAACGGCAAGCCACGGGTTTTGACGCTCAAGCAGGATTTGCACTACTGGCCAACATGGGAATTGGCGTTCGATCCAAAGTCCGCGATATGGAAGCGAAGAACCATCAAAGGCATGCCACAGGAGAACGAAGGTACCATAGCAGCGTAACGTAAATCTTTGCGTAGAGATAGTTTATAGATTGGATATCTCTGGGAGAACTCACTGTGTATATCAAGCATTCTTGAGAGGATCACAGTCTCTATAGTTGGAACTTCCAAGATTGGATGAAATGAAATAAAAGATTTTGGGGGACATGCTCTCTCTTTGGAAACACCGCAAAATTAATGGAGAGAGTTCTTCCATGGTTTCTATTTTATCTAGTTTGGATTTGTGGCTTCTTCCTAGTCAGCATTCTGTCTGGTCAATGCCGTCCACGTGTCGCGCTTGCAGGCCTTGTCTTCCTTGATCGCATCCTATCCGTCCACGCCGTGTCTCTTTGTTGGAGCCGTATATATACACCGCCGCCGCCGTCGTCTTTCGTCCTCCATCTCTCTTTTCTCCTCTTTGCTCGCTCGAAAGCTAGTCTTTGGAAGCTCTTTTTCTTTCTCGGCAAACTTGTTTCATTGCTCTAGATCTCTAGCGCAGCTCCAAAGAGTTTCTCCGAGTCTCTGCAAAGATTTCGCAAGCTTTTGATCGATTGTATCATGTCTCGCCTCGTTTTCTTCTTCTTTGTGCTGTTAGTGGCCGCTGCTATGGCTGCCAGGCCTGTCAAGGACTCCACAGGCAAGCTCTAGCTCTAACTCCATACACTATCTGTTTCTTCGTGTGTGTAAGCTTTGAGATGAGTTTTTAGCTATGGAGAAAGAAGTGCATGGCTTTGCATGAACGCTCGTTGCTTCATGGCTACTTTGTCTTGCAAATCGCTCATGTAGAGATCTCTTTGTTTTGTTTCAGTGGCGAATGACAAGAGTGTCAACGCGGTAGCGTCCGCGAGTGCTGTGGCCGGTGGAAAAACTGAGGTGAGATTCACTTGGGGTGGAGTGAGATACTTGTTTTTAACGCTTGATTTCTTCCGTAGAAGCTCACCGCGTCGCCGCGCGATCATCCGGATCATCAGCAGCAGGACCACGTCGACTACATCTACGATTTCAATCCCTGATGGCGAAAGATCGATCCGCGAAGAAACACAGCCTCCAAAGCCCAGCGGCGGTGGCTACTGTTCTTCCCCTTTGTACAGTTTGATTCCTCCATGTCTTTGGTGTTGTCTGTAACTCTATTGTCAAAGCTCTATACATGAAAGCTCCATTGCAACGAGCACGATTTGATCCTCTCCTCTCCTCTCCTCTCTCCTCGTTTCTTTCTCTCTTTTTTTTTTCTTGGCTTGGCTTGGCCTTTCGGGGATTCGTTCGGTGCTCCCATTTCTCCTCGATGGAAGCGAGACCGCCGCGCTCCCAGAACCCAGGAAATCTGTGCATACATTTAAAGGCATGGATAGGTGATTGCAGCGCAGCGAATTTAATTCGCGAGAGACCCTGGGCGGTGTTCGCGCGGCGTCTTATCTTGATCTGGTTGGTTGCGCGATCCAGAAACCAAGGTGGCATTTTTCTTTTTTACTGTTTTGGGCGACTAAGTTTCGCGCACAATACGTTTCAAAAGATTCTCTCTTCTCTTTTACGCAAATGCTAC
Source organism: Selaginella moellendorffii (assembly GCF_000143415.4). Classification (NCBI taxonomy): domain Eukaryota; kingdom Viridiplantae; phylum Streptophyta; class Lycopodiopsida; order Selaginellales; family Selaginellaceae; genus Selaginella; species Selaginella moellendorffii. The sequence continues at coordinate 615,932 of NW_003314358.1, read as the reverse complement.
CAAAGGTCTTCAATGGAGAGAAGCTTTTGCATCCAGCAAATCCAGGACTGCTCCACCATCGCCACCGCGCTGCGAATCCACCAGCGCATCAAACCGCTGCTCGGACACGATGCATTCCTCCACGACAAGCTCATCGAGATGTACGCGAGGCTGGGGAGCCTCGAGCGCGCGAGGGAGGTTCTCGACTCCATGGAAAACCCATCCTCTTTTTCCTACTACCACCTTCTCTCCGGGTACTGCAAGAGCGGCGAGATCAACAGCGCCCAGAAGCTCTTTGATCAAATCCAAGGGAAGAATCTCATACTGTGGACGACTATGCTCGTCGCATACGTGAAGAGTGGCTCTCTCGCACACGCTAAGCGAGTTCTGGACGAAATCCCGCAAAGAGATCTGGTTCTTTGGACATCCATGCTTACTGCATATGCCCAAGAAGGGCATCTAGAGGAGTCAAGGCATATCTTTCTATCGATGCCCGAGCATAATCTAGTAACTTGGAATGCGTTTCTTACGTGCTACTGCATTTTAGATCTTGTTAGCGAAGCTCAAATTCTCGTATTTCAAATGCCCGAGAGAAACATCATCACTTGGAACTTGATGCTATCAGTATATGCCGGAACTGGGGATCTCTCTAATGCCGAGAGAATCTTCTTCCAAATGCCCGAATGGAGCTTGGTATCGTGGACAACTCTTTTCGAATCATACATACGAGCGAAGAAGCTCAGCAAAGCCCGGGAGTTGTTTGAAAAGATGCCTGCCAGGGATATTCTCTCGGTGACTTTAATGATAAAGGCCTATTCCCAGTCTGGGCATCTTGATGAGGCCAAGAATCTCCTCCTTGAGATGCCCTGTTGGGATCTCGTCTGCTGGAATTCACTCTTTGCAGCATATGCTCAATCTGGTCTTGTAAAAAATGTTACCGATCTTTTCCAAAAGATTCCCTGTAAAGACAGAGTCTCCTACTCTTGCTTGCTGGCCGCCTATACAAACAGCTACCTCTTTGAAGAATCCGAGAGAATCTTTCACAGCATGCCGGAGCACGATTCCATCTCATGGACTGCAATGCTCCCAGTATATTCCCACAGTGGGAATCTCCATGCAGCGATGGAGAACATTCTCCAAAACCCAAACCTCCTAGACGTTGTGTTGTGGACAGCATTGCTGGGAGAATATGCTCGAGCCGGGCATCTCGATGTAGCCAAGTGGATATTCCATAAGATGCAATGCCGGAATCTTGTGTCCTGGAATGCGATGATTGTGGCATATGCCCAAGCCGGGCATCTTGTTGATGCTAAGAATCTTTTGGATACCTCCCCCGAGCGCGATACCATGTCGTGGAATGTGCTATTGGCTGGCTACTGCCAAAACGGACGGCTCGATGAGGCCCTCCAGCTCTTCCATTCGATGAAGACCGTCGATTTCCCCGACGAGATCTCCTTCGTCCCGGCGATTCTTGGGAGCCGACTGTATGACGCGCGGTGCCTGTTCGTGTCGATGAGCTTAGATTTCGATCGATCGCCGACGCACCAGCACTTCTCATGCATGATCGATGCTCTCGGGCGCGCCGGGCGCCTGGAATCCGCGAGGGAGCTCGCGGAAACGATGCCATTCGAGGCGCAAGCGGTGAATTGGGTGTGTGTTCTTGGAGCTTGCCGCGATCACGACGATCTGAAAGCTAGCTCTTACGCCGCGCGGCGTGTTCTTGAGCTTGATCCAAAGAATGGCGCTGTCTATGTGCTGCTGGCAAGCACGGCAAGAGATCCGGGAAGGATATTTCACAGTGGGATTGGTAGAAACCTAGCGAGGAGATCGAGAGAAAGCACTGCCGCCTAGCTAGAGGAAACACAAGCACGAACCTTGCCATGGATGACGCATCCCAAGATCGCAATGCCGGCCGCTACGAGCGCTGCCGCCGCCGTGAATCCATAGCTCGTCCATCCGGTGCGCTCCTCGCCCTTGTTCTTGAGTTCTTGATCGAGCTCTTTCTCTGGAAATGGAGAAATCTCGTCCATGCGCGGCACATCGGACTCCTCGGACGAGATTTCCACCATGTGGATGTCCTTGCTGCTGGAGGTCTCGCCCTCGCAAGAACACGGCGAGGAAATCTGTGCTTGATCGTCGCCTTGCTTTGGATCTGGCTCCAGGCTCTTCCGGTGCTCCTCGTAGGCGACGGTGATGCTCTTGAATCCTCCAGAGGTGTTGTCGAGGAGATTATCCCACTGCTGGAGCAAGCCATCCCTCCAGAGAACGCTGGCGGATTTCTCGATGTAGAGCTTCTCGACGAGGACTGGAGGAGGCGAGGAACCCTTGTTCTTGGCGTTGGCGCCGCTGGGATGGATCTTGGACGCCTTCTTTGCGCCGTTCTTGTCAAGCCTGTGGATCGATCCGGCCTGGAGAGACATCCTTCTCTGCCGGCGCCGCTCGATCGATGGATCTTTCTCCTGCTGCTGCGGCGCCAAGGACATGCGCCGCGAGTGGAAAGATTCCCTCGTCTTCGCGGCGGCAAAACGGCCCTCGAAATCGAAATCCGGGCCGCTAACAAACCGATCGCCGCCCTGGGGATCCAAGAGCTCGAGCGGCATTCTTCCCCCTCGCCTCCTGGGCGAAGATTTTCCCGCCGCTGGAGAATTCTCGGCGGCAGCGCACGATCTTGATGATTTCTTGTGCGATGGCGATGGCGATGGTGTGGGCGCCGCGAATCGAGCCATCGCCTGGAGAGAAAGATGGATTCTTGGAGACTGTGGAGCGTTTCTTGGAAGAAAGAAACGATGGAAACTCTTCTTTCGCAACTCAAAAATATTGGGTTAAAACATTTTGGCGCTCATTTTTTTCTTACCTGCCTCGCGACTAAAATTTTTTCCAAAAAGCTCTTTCCAGTCAACAATAGTCAGCAGCTCCGTACAGGCCCATATTGGATTTGCGCATTTTCGCGTACGGCCCCCAGCTCCTTCCTGGAGCAAGCCAGAAAGCGAAGGGGCAACGGCATGGAACCCTAGAACGCGCGGGTGAGGGTTTGCGAGCGCCTGGATGCGATGCCGTTGGTCTTGGCGCTGGATCTGGGATCTCCAGGTACGCGGCGCGCCGATTCGCGAGAGAGCGCGCTCGATTTTGATCCATTTCGCTGGGGAATCGCAGGTGCGCGGGCGCTGTGAGGGTTTCTAGGGTTTGAATTGCAGCAGCAGCGGCCATGAAAAACCTCCTCCGGAAGCTCCACATTGGGAACGATCACTACGATCGCCTGGACGAGGAGCGCACGTCTCCGGACACCACTCCCACCGCCGCCACGGCTTCCACCTCTTCCTCGTCGTCGACGTCGCCGTCGCCGTTTGAGCAGCAGAGGCAGCATTCGGGGTTCTCGGGGTGGCTCCGGAGGAATTCGAGGCCCCCGACGCCGGCAGGGAATGGGAATCCAGGTGAAACAGGCGAAGGAGCTGCTCGAGCGCCGGTGGATTTGGGTGCTGCCAGTAGCATGCTCACAATAGATGAGCTCCAAGTGGAGGAGGAGGAGTATCAAGTCCAGTTAGCGCTGGCTCTCAGTGCTTCGAAGAGTGATAGTATGGATCCAGAGATCGTGGAGATCGAAGCTGCCAAGCGAATAAGTCTGGGATTGAGCCCTTCACCGGATAATCGACAGGCTGAGGTTCTAACTGGAAGATACTGGGTAAGAACTCGTAAAGTTGACAAAGCATGTGGTTTGGTTGATTTTTTTTCCTTCTATCTTTTCTTTTCCAGGCTTACAACGTGCTTAACTATGATGACAAGGTCGTAGACGGCTTTTATGACATATACGGCCTCTTTAGTCCACTCTGCTTCGAAAAGATCCCCTCGCTCGAAGAGCTGCAGGAGACGGAAGTTTCGGAATCGGTGAACTTCGAAGTGATCCTTGTCAACAGAGTCATTGACCTTGAGCTTGGGAAGCTGGAGCAGAGAGCAATGTGTATATCCTCGGACTGCAGCCTTCTGGACAGAAACCCCATCAGGAATGGCTTGGCAAACAGGATTGCAGAGCTGGTTGTGGAGGCCTTGGGTGGGGTCGTGGTTAGCGACATTGACATTCTTACGGCCTGGAAAACCAGGGGCTGGGAGTTGCGGAGCGCTCTGCAGAACGTTGTCTGGCCGTTGGGAATGCTCGGCGTTGGTCTCGCACGGCATCGAGCTCTGCTTTTCAAGGTGACGAAAAGATTTCGGTTCGTGTTTTGTGGTACATGACTTTTCTACAGGTTTTGGCGGATTGTGTGAATCTTCCATGTCGTTTGGTCAAGGGAAACCACTATACTGGGGTCGAAGATGGTGTCTTGAACATCTTAAAGGCTGACGACGGCAGGTTGGTTTTGGAAAATCTTCCTGTTTGTAAATCCTGAAAACTGCTTACAGGGAGTTCATCATTGATCTGATGGGGGCGCCGGGCACTCTTATTCCACTAGATGCAACAATTGCATCATATAGTGGTTCACTAAAGGCAACAACAGCTAACAAAAAAGAAGAAAAGTTGGTCGTGGAATCGAAAAGACAAGAGCCTGGTGGCCGCTCGAAGGAGCCTTTTCCTCGACTAACATTATGTACCGATGCGTCCCAGTCCCAAAGTGGCCATGCAGGAGGAGGAATGGAACAAGAAAACGTAGCCGAAAGTAAGATTGTCGCTGTGGTGGCAACGGGGACTATTGAGGACGACGGGACTGTAAATTCCGGCTTAGCAACTGCAATAGTTGTTACTGAGGTTCTCAGCTGTACAGACACAGGAGCGTGTAAATCTTCGCTTGACAACAACCGTATTCAAAAATCTAGTCCTGCTACTTCGAGGAATGGGTATGATTCTCCGAGAAAGCGGGTCTACAGCCAGGTGCTTTTGGAAGATGCAGCCGAATGGGAAATAAACTGGGAGGACATCAATATCGGGGAGCGTGTTGGTATTGGTATGTTTCTGAGCTAGTTTTTTGTTTTCCAAAGTTTTTTATGTTCGTGTACTTCAGGATCTTATGGCGAAGTGTATCACGGGGAGTGGTCCGGCACAGTAAGTTCTGTTGGTATTGAAAAGACTTATATAAGTCGTACTGATCTTGTACCCTTATTCCCAGGAAGTCGCTGTGAAAAAGTTCCTTGACCAGGATTTTTCTGGAGATGCGATGATGGAGTTCAGAAGTGAAGTAAGTGATCATGCATTTGTGGAGTCGTGAGTGATCTTAATGATTTTACAGGTGCAAATAATGAGGGGACTCAAGCACCCCAATGTTGTTCTCTTCATGGGAGCCGTAGCCCATCCCCCAAACCTTGCCATCGTGACAGAATACCTTCCCAGGTAGGAATTGCAACAAGCTGCTTCGTCTTATAAAATGGTCTGCATGCAGAGGGAGTTTATTTAAGCTGCTTCATCGACCGCACAATCAACTTGACAGAAGAAGGCGTCTACAAATGGCTCTGGATGTGGTAAGTTTTCGATTCGAACTCTATCCACTATTGAGCTTTCTGGGTGTCCAGGCGGAGGGAATGAATTATTTACATAGCTGCAAACCCGTCATAGTTCACCGTGATTTGAAGTCTCCAAATCTTTTGGTAGATAGGAACTGGGTGGTCAAGGTAACTAGAAAAATGCTCCATATATTTGTCTTTACTGGTGAGCTATGACAGGTTTGCGATTTTGGACTGTCTCGCATCAAGCACAGCACATTTTTGTCATCTAAATCAACCGCTGGAACGGTAACGAGTAGCAGTTATTTCTATAGCAAATTATATAACAATCTCCCGTGTTCGATCTTACAGCCCGAGTGGATGGCACCGGAGGTTCTGCGCAACGAACCATCTAACGAAAAGTAATGTTGGTCTTGCCTGGTGTTCTCACTCGACATATTGTTTTGGAACAGATCGGACGTCTTCAGCTTCGGCGTGATACTGTGGGAGCTAGCGACGTCGCAAAAGCCTTGGCACGGGATGAACCCCATGCAAGTGGTCGGGGCCGTGGGTTTCCAGCACCGTCGTCTCCCCATTCCACCAGATGTGGACCCGAGCATTGCGAGCATCATCCAAGAGTGCTGGCAGAAGTAAGCTTTCATTGCTTGATTCATGCTACTCTATAACTTCCTTCTTTCTTGGGCAGTGATCCCAGCCAGAGACCATCGTTCGAGAAGATATTGAACGATTTGCAGGCTCTCCAGAGGCCCGTTCTCCAAGTAAACCAGCCGAGTAGCTTGAAGCCAAACCATCAACTTAAGATGCACTACCAGCAGCAGCTCCACGCAGTGCCGCTCAAAGGAGTGGCATTCAATGTGGAGAGCGTTGGGAGCCACGTTACTCACATCAACGCTCTTGAGTTTGCGGTAAGAGCTCAAGTTCCATAGAAGAACAACGAGAAAGAAGAAGGAAAAAAAAAAAAAACAAACGAAACAAAGACTGATAAAAAAGGGTTGGTCTTTTGCATAAAGAACCAAGGTGCCATAAGCAAGGGAGCGATTTGCAATGGCCACCGATGGTTCTAAAAACAATTATAAGGGTTCTTATAGTTTGATAATCATAAAGACTTTGAAATCGTTGTTTTCCCAATGCCGTGATCTTGTTGTATTTTGATATGGCATATTCCCCCCCCGGTCCCGCCATTTTCGAATGATTCTCCCTCCACTGAAAATTTAACGCTGAAGTGTCAATCCCTGAGACTCTATATAAACCCCAGCCCTCGACACCAGTCTCACACAAAACAAGCTTTGAGTAGCAACAATGAAGAGCGTCGCTCTAGTTCTCGCTGCATTGCTTTGTGCCTCCCAGCTCGCATTCTCTGCTAGAGTTGTCCCAGAGAAGGAGGAGAATGAATCGCTAGACCCACAGGGGGCCGAGCTGGAAGGATACGGTGGTCGCGGTGGCTACGGTGGTGGGCGTGGTCACTCGGCGGAGCTGGAAGGATCTCGTGGCGGCTATGGTGGTGGTCATGGTGGTGGCTACGGCGGTGGTCGTGGTGGTGGCTACGGCGGTGGTCGTGGCCACGCAGCAGTTGAGCCGGAAGGCTATGGTGGTGGTCATGGTGGTGGCTACGGCGGTGGTCGTGGTGGTGGCTACGGCGGTGGTCGTGGCCACGCAGCAGTTGAGCCGGAAGGATATGGATATGGACACGGTGGTTATGGCGGTGGCTATGGCAACGGTGGTTATGGCGGTGGCTATGGCAACGGTGGCTATGGCGGAGGCTACCATGGTGGGTATGGTCATGGTGGATATGGCGGTGGTCACGGATATGCTGACTCGGTTGAGCCGGAGGGATATGGATACGGTGGTAAAGGTGGATATGGCGGTGGGTATGGTGGCGGTCACGGCCATAGCGCTACCACTGAGTCGATTGAGACTCAAGGTCACGGTCGTGGTGGCGGTGGCGGTCACGGTGGCCACGCTGCTACTGAAGCTAAGGTCGATGAAAAGCATGCTTAAATCGACCTTCTATTGAAAAAAACATATAATGATAAATGCTCTCTAAAGTTAATATATGGCCATTGACAACTATAAATTAGCTGATTAAATTTTCTTTTGTGCATCTTCTGTAGAGTCCCAGAGCTTGCAAAAAAGGGCTTCCTAGACATCATTCCTATGGATTCCAAGAACAGGACGAAAGACTGTGTATTTTAAAGTTGAGATTTTAGCACCAATAAGAAACAAAGACGTGATCTTGGGATGCCATAATTCGGCCCCTCCGCATTTTCAAACGATTCTCCCTCCACTAAGAGTTATGAAATCTTGATGTTTGACATTGTTAATGCTCGATATCCCAAGCTCTTTCAGGCTAATAGCCAAACTAGAAAGAAGGATACAATGAAGAGCATCTCTCTAGTTCTTGCAGCATTGCTTTGTGCCTCCCAGCTCGCATTCTCTGCTAGAGTTGTTCCAGAGAAAGAGAATGAATCGCTAGACCCCACAGGCGTATGGTGGATCAGGCCATGATTGCACCACGGTGGCCACAGCCACACTGGTAGTATTGAATCGATTGAGACCCAAGGAGGTGGGCATGGTGGTTACGGTGCCATGCTGTCGTTAAGGCTGATGAGAAGCACGCTTGAGTCATCTAGATATTTTTAAATAATGTTCAATATAATTTTTATTATTTAATGCTGGAAGTTTTTGTCAACAAAAGAGTGCTGCTTTTGTGAGAATCTACTTAAGAGAACCCCACTCTGCCTTTTGACGTTTCTCCATGGAATATAATCTCCCACAGTGTGTTTTGCTCCCCAGCTTTGCACACAAGGTATCAAAACACTCCACGCATTGTGTTTATCCACTATTGCATGCAAACAAGCTAGTGATTGTCTTGGTTTTTTATAAAAAAAAATTCGTCCATGGATGAATGTCAAAAGTTCTGGGGCATGTTTGTTGATAACATGAGCACCCCTCTTTTGACGTTTCTTATGTGACTATAGACGATGTTTCTCTATATAATCCACAACCTAGGCTCAGCAATTCGCAGTTCAAGAATGGCACTTGCGAGTTTGCTTCGGCACCTCTTTGTCCTTTTCGTGCTCGCATTAGCTTGCCTGGATCATAATGCTGTCACTGCAGCAGCGTTTCGGCACGGGCATCACCACGAAGAGCCCCAGTCACAAGATCACAGAGTCAAGCTTCCACACAGCGGCAGCAGTGGCAAACATCACTAAAGGCAAGGTCACAAATTCCCTGGAACTGTTTTGGCCTTTGTGAATTGAAGAAATTATAATTCTCAGATCCCCATCTGGGTTTCACACCTTCTAGCATGTTGGCTAAGCATTGGCACCTTCCTATAAACATTAGTAAGATTCTCATGTTCAAAGTGATATAATATAATTTTTTTTAAAAAATAGATTTTAATTGGTAGTAAAGACACATATTTCTTGCCATAGTGAAGCAATTTGAAATTTCAACGAGTGCTTTTATCTACATCAGAATGTAATACAATATAAACTATGTAGTAAATCATATTTCTTAATTAAACAAAAATCTCTAAAATTTTCTATGATAATAAAAAATACATTTGATATTATAAGCCTTGGTTGTGACAATGTCATTTGTTAGTATATTTTGGCTAAATAAAATGTTTTTGTAAATAAATTTGAATAATATACTTTATTAACTATGTTATTAGGATAAAACATGAAAATTTTTCCAATATTGTTATGAACTCTTCCCATCCCTGACTGCATCCTTCATGAAAGACAAATCCCAAAACTTAACTAAAGTTTTTTAGTAACATAATAATATCCAACTTATCACTATAAGAGGTAATTGTAACCAAAGTTCAAGATAAAAATAATTAAAAGTAAGTGAGTTCTACATGTTACATTTTTTAAGACAAATATTGCACAAATTTTCATAAATCTCTGCAAAACAAAATTCACTTGAAGAATTCTTATGACATATGACCCAATCATCAGTCTCAGACTTTTGACACATTACAATGCTTATCATGATAGCTCTGGTACCTGAAAGTTTCAAAGTTTTGCCAAGCCAATTAGAAAGACTCCAGCATGAGAATCCATATTCCCTTCCTTATTCTAAGCCTCAAGAGCAGAGTTTAGGAGGGTCTGAAGCAATATAACGTTTACCTCAGCACCTGTAGCGAATGTGAATGCGAATAACAAATATACTGTAAATAAAAATAATCTAATGGACACTTTACCAGCACCTAGTTATAGATCACCATTGTAATACCTTAGCTAATTAAAACTGACAATTCATCACTTCTCTCTCCTCTATAAAGTTGATATTGCCATTATAACCTCACCATGGTAATAGCCGCTCAGGATCAGTGGACCCCAGATATATAATCAAGTCTTCCTGCTGTGTGTAAGTATTTCAGTGAACAAATCCTTTACCTTCGAAGGTGCAAATCTACATTGTCGGCAAGAGGCCGTTTGAAGTGAAGGAGCACGTACAGTAATACCTTCTCGACAAGCTCGCCACCTTCAACACTTTCCCGTTGACAAAAGTGCCTGCTTCGCTCTGTGCCGAACACACACAAGCCTTGAGTGCTGCGAGAAAGGTTACGTAGTTTGGATCTTCTCGAATCCTGGCAAACAGCTCCAGAGCTTTCTCGCATTTCCACCCTCTGCATAGCCGAGAACTACAGAGTTCCAGGTGACCAGAGCGAGACTATACCTTCAAACACCTGGAGTACAAATCCAAGAGCGCATTTGCAATGAAGAGCTGGATTTCTTGAGCGTTTCTTGTTGCTTGAGCGTGAAGGATTCTTCCTCTTCATAGCGCCTCTGGCTTCACAGACTTGTCCAAGGCGATTTCCTTCTCTGACAAGCTTTGAGCACTGCGACAAAGGTGATTGAGTCTGGAGGACAACCTTCGTGTTGCATTCGCTAGTGGAACTCCAGAGCTAGCTCCTCATCCCCGGCGTCTGCAAGTCCTAATATCCCAGATGACACTAAGTTCCTCCATTCTCTCGAAAACAATGCTCACGTCCACCATGCTCCTGCACATTGCTTACATATCAATCAGAGCATTTGCAACATAAGTGTGTACCTCTCTATTGAGCCTCACAACCCAAGTGTGGATCTCCCTTCCACTCCTCTGGAAAGTCTCTCTCAAGAGCAAAGACACAAACTGTGGGAATATTTTAAGAATATTATATGGCATATGGGATTTAATGGCCTAGGGTTTGTGTTTCATTAGTATTGGAGTTTTTGGGGATGGCAGATAAGTGGGATATAAATCCTGATGAGAAGTATAGCGTTAGTGATGATGACCATGATGAGGAAGAAGAATCTTTTGATGATGTTGTGAAATAAGGACATTAAATTATTGAGGTTCAAAGCAACATTAAAGGGGTTAAGAGGATTTTATCAATCTTATTAAGGATTTCCTACTTCATATAGAACCTCAAAGGTTGAATCAATCTCGTGTTTGTGATTATTATTAGTACGTCAAGCATGCTAAAAATTATAATATCATGGAATGGAATCCATCACCAGATGTTTATAATATATAAAAGGTTAATTCGGTTAGAAGTTGTTAATATCACAACCCTTCTAAAGATAGGTGCAAATTGATTTTTTGTGACAAAGCTTATAAGCTATATTTCTTCATGGTGATATCAAAGTTAATCCAAAGCCAACTTTTTGAAGGGATTTGATAAAAGTTTTCCATGCTTTGTTTAAGTTTAAAGAGGTTGATCTTGTGAATTAGTTGCTAAAGATCAAATAAGGGACTTTATCTTTAGATGTATATGCTAGCAAGTTTTATGATCTTTACCTTAGTCTCATAGGTATTTATAATGAGGTGCAATGTTTCATCAAAGGTTTAAGCTTAATGGATGTGCCAAAAATTATTTTCCTAATAATGTTATCACTAGGGCTTAGATCTTTTCACCAAAACCATCAGTCAATTGAGTCAACTTTAGTCAACAGGATGATCTTAGTCAACGTGATGACCAGCCAACCCATGCTTCATATTTAGAGAAGAAACAATTATTGTTGCATTCAAGCTTGAAGAATGAAGATGGCAATATGGTTAAGAAACTTCATTTAAACCAACAAAAGAAGGATAAAGTGGAGGATATTAGAGCAAGGATTGTTTTGGAAGGGTTAACAAATGCTAATGTGACTATGGTGAAATCTATAGGCAAAGATAGGCAATAGTGATACTTCATTGACTAATGCTTCAGAGTTGGTGATTAAGCTTCTTATGGTTGAAACAAATGTAAATGACATTACTATTGGGGCATAATACTTTAAGTTGGTCATATTTATGAGCTATAAGTCTAACCACACAACAAAATTGAAGATAAAGAGTTGTATGTTATGATTGTTACTATGAAAGAATGGTGACATTATTTTTATGGATTGGACTTTCATATAGATTCAAACCATCAATTTTTTCAATATTTTAGTCATCAAAAGAATCTTTGAGGCCATCTTGCTAGTTGGCAAGAATTCTTACAAGAATTGTCTATTAAGATCCGGTACAAGGACAGAGGTGACAATAAAGTGTTTGATGCAATATTTAGGATAATAAATTTTATCTCATTCATGAAACTATCCAGCAACTTCTTGGATGAGATTAAGGAGTTTGTTAACTTCGATCACTGATATTTATATGAAGGGTTTTTTGAGGGACACCTTTATAGATTTGAAGGGTAACAAGTTTGCATCATTTGAGATATGAGATGGAATCTTAATGAAAAAAGGATATATAGTGGTTCCTCGTATTGATAAATTCATCAAACAAATTTTGGTTGAGTGTTATAATGTGCTAAGTGCTAGGCATCCGAAAGTACTAAAGATCTATGTGTTGGTGAAAAGGCATCTCTTTTAGTTTAGGGTAAAATTAAATGTTGAGAAGTATGTGTGTACCCAAAAACAAGTGGAATAACCTTTCGATAAACTTTATCACTAGTTTGTTAATGACTTTTAGGTTGTTGTGGTTAAAGCTGTAATGCATTAAAGGTTGGGAGGTTGGTCTAGGATTCACTATTTATTTGTTTCATTGGTAATTGATTGTTCTTCACAAGGCTAGTGCACACCTTGAGAACATTATGTGATTTAGAGAAGCCCCATGCTAGAGAAGAGGTGTCCAATTCATCCTCACCCCTGTATACACATCCTAGAATGATACAATTCCATGCCACTACATTCTTGCTGTGATCCATCCCCTCAAAATACCTCTCCCAGGCTGCCACATCAGGCATACGACATCTTGTGATTGGGAGCCCAGCCAGGTGTTGTTGCCATTGTGAAAGATCTCTAAAGTGGCATGTGCAATCTCTTTGTGAGTTTGTCCTCACCACCGGGGCAGGGCGCAGGCACACTGATTCTCAGGGAAATGTTGTTGTTTCTTGTGCTCATGAAGTTTTTGGTGATCATGTCCATGTTATTTTTGCAAATGTTTGGCAAAGGAGCCCATGGTTTTTCTTTATCAGACTTTATTGGTGATGAATTTTTGGTGCTGCTCTTGGAAAATTGATGTTCCTTCCTTGATTGAGTGTAAAGAGGAAAATATTCTAATAAATAAAAGTCCTAGTACAAGTGAATTTAAAAAAAAAGAGTCTAAAATTCCAGGCTCATATAAAATGCTTATGCATACCCTACAATAGTCTTCTCTTTCAACCTGAGGAAAACACAAATAGAATAAAATATGAGAAGGAAGACATTTATATTCGAGCTGTGAGAAAAAAAGAAAAACATTCTCACATGAACAAGGAGTGCAACCTGGTGCTGCAGAATCTCAATTCCACCAGCAGTGCTATGCATAACCCAGATTTCCACTCCTTACACCACCGAGTGTGTCTTGTGAGCACCTCTCAATCTGACAACCGAGGTCAATTAGCTGACACAACATTAAACAGTCTCTCTGCACGATCAATGGTGGCTAATGTTATTGTGAAAACGTACACCTTGTAGAGAGAACCTCAAAATCTCAAGAAATATGAATTTTTAAGTGAATTTTTCAGAACTGCACTTTAAAAATGTCTATGTTTTTTACACAGTTGATAGAAAATCGGCATTTTCTGAATGTTTATTATGCAATGAGTCAAATTTATGTCACATGAAACATTTATGAAAGCTGTAAATTTGCTTTTGCATGAACAATCATGGACTAGCTTGATGCATCTTCCCATTTTTAATTTTTTTTTGACAATGCGGTCTGGACAATGGCACAAAAAGGCTTTCTAGACAGCATTCCTTTGGATTCCAAGAACAAGACGAAAGAAAAGAATTTTAAAGTTAAGATTTTAACAAGAATTTCATGAGAAGAAACAAAGACGTGATCTTCTTGGGATGGTATAATTCGGCCCCCTCGCATTTTCAAAGATTCTCCCTCCACTAAGAGTTATGAAATTCTTAATGTTTGACATTGTCAATGCTCGATATTCTATATAACCGAAGCTCTTCACTCCTTTCTCGGGCTAGCTTCCAAAACTAGAAAGAAGATACAATGAAGAGCGTCTCTCTAGTTCTCGCAGCATTGCTTTGTGCCTCCCACCTCGCATTCTCTGCTAGAGTTGTCCCAGAGAAAGAGAATGAATCGCTAGACCCACAGGGGTATGGTGGTGGTCATGGTCACTCTGCCGAGCCAGAAGGATCCCGCTATGGTGGTGGCGGTCACCACGGCCATGCTGACACAGAAGGCTACCACGGTGGCTCTGGTGGTCGTGGCGGCTATGGTGGCCACGCTAATGCAGCTGAGCCACAAGGATATGGGGACCATGGTGGGTATGGTCACCGTGGCAACGGCGGTGGTCATGGCCACGGTGACTCAGTTGAGCCACATGGATATGGATATGGAAACGGTGGTTACGGTGGTGGTTACCATGGTGGCTACCGTGGTGGTCATGACTTGGTTGAGCCGGAAGGATATGGATATGGACACGGTGGTTATGGTGGTGGCTACCATGGTGGGTATGGCGGTGGTCACGGACATTCTGATGCGGAGCTGGAGGGGTATGGATCTGGATGGCACCACGGTGGCCACAGCCACGCTGGTAGTGTTGAATCGATTGAGACTCAAGGAGGTGGTCATGGTGGGCATGGTGGCCACGGTGGTCACGGTGGCCATGCTGTTGCTACTGATGCTGTTAAGGTTGAGAAGCACGCTTGACAGCGTGCTTCTCATCTAGTCTCAGATTCAATATCGCTGGAAATAATGACAGTTTTTGTCAACAAAATAGTGCTGCTTTGTGAGAATCTACTTAAGAGAACCCCACTCTGCCTTTTGACATTTCTCCATGGAATATAATCTCCCACAGTGTGTTTTGCTCCCCCAGCTTTGCACACAAGGCATCAAACACTCCACGCCTTGTGTTTATCCACTCGGTGATTGTCTTGTTTTTAAATGTCAAAAGTTGACATGAGCACCCCTCTTTTGACGTTTCTTATGTGGTGTTTCTCTATAAAATACACAACCTAGGCTCAGCAATTCGCAGTTCAAGAATGGCACTTGCGAGCTTGCTTCTGCACCTCTTTGTCCTTTTCGTGCTCGCATTAGGTTGCCTGGATCATGATGTTGTCACTGCAGCAGTGTTTCGGCATGGGCATCACCACGAAGAGCCCCAGTCACAAGATCACAAAGTCATGGAACCAAAGCTTCCACACAGTGGCAGCAGTGGCAAATATCACCAAGGACAGGTCACACAAATTCCCTGGAACTGTTTGCGCTTGAAATTATAAATTCTCAGACCCCCACTATTGGCTAAACATTAGCACCTTCTAGCAATGTACTAGTAAAATTTTCATGAAGAAAAGTTATATAATATAATATAAATTTTTGTTTTAGTATTTAATTGGTAGTGAAGCAATTTGAAATTTAAACAAGTGCTTTCATCTACATTAGAATGTGTATTGCAACATACAATATAGAAGCTATGTGATAAATCATACCATGATAATAATGTATACATTTGATATTGTAAGCATATCATCCAACTAACATATTTTATATATTCTGGCTAAATAAATGTTATTTGTAAATAAATTTGACTCTTATACTTTATTAAATATGTTAATAGGATAAATTCCAAATAACATCTTGTTGACTGCTTACCTTCTATGCCATCATTGGACTCCTCCCATCTTTAATATAGTGACAGCATCCTTCCCAAAAGACAAGTCCCAAAACTTGGCCAAAGTTTTTTAGTAATATTAGATCATAACTAGAAGGGGTAAATATAACAACTCATAGATTTCTATAAAAAAATTCACTTTGTGCCATATGACCCAATCATCAATCTGAGACTTTTGATATATTACTGTGCTTATCATAATAGCTCTGGTACTTGAAAGTTTCAAAGTTTTGCCAAGCCAATTAGAAAGACTCTAGTATGAGAATCCTTTTGCTAGTTGTATTCCTTTCCCTTATTTTAAGCCTAAGAGCAGCCACACATTTTTCAATGGCTTAGATCATAGCTTGCATAAGAAGTCTAGGAGGGTCTAAAGCAACATAATGATTTTACCTCAGCACCTGTAGCAAATATGGATGTGAATAAAAAAATACTGTAAATAAAAATATAAATCCCTTGGTCTCATGCTTCTTGGGTGGGCTGTAAGACCATATAAACAAAATATAAATGAATGAATGAAAATGATCTAGTGGACATTTTACCAGCACCTATTTCTAAATCACCATTGTAATATTTGAGCCTGGGTAGGTTTTGAGCTCATGAGCCCACGAGTTGAGCTCATGACTTCTCAAACACAAGAAAAACATTGGTTCATCTTGAATCAACATTTTTTCATCTTTCAAATTTTGATTTAATCTATATTTCCAAGTAAATTTGACTAATAAAATACAAATATAAATATAGATCTGAACACTAAAAGCAATCTAGAAACACTTCTCAAGCTCCATAATTATAAGGCTTACCTGGTGGATGTGATGGTCAACTTTAGAATCTTGGTTTAATTTCTACATAAAAATATAATAGATGTGCTTGTAGGCTAAATATACCTTTCCCTTGTTTTCCCTTTATGTAAAATCTAGATGGGTACAAAATGGATTTTTTAGTATAACTCATACCCTTTGATGACTTAGTCACAACAACAAACTCTTTAGCCACAATACTAATATAGTTTGTCTTTGTGATTGTGCACTTCAATTCCTTTGCCAATTTAATCTTCTTTTGTCCACCATCTTATGGACATGTATGTCCAAGGTTGTTGAACAATGAACTGGGAAGAAATCCAACTTCCGTGGATTTATGGCAGATGTTGCTAATTGATTGGCTATGTGACAAGTGTTTGGAGGTGATAAAAGTTAGCCATTACAAAGTAAAGAGAAGAGTTGTGAGTTTCATTGGGCAAAGAGTGTCAACAAATATTGCCAATGCATCAAATCTAACTTTCATAATGAATTCAAACAATTTTTTCGAGAATGGATGGATGCATCAATTAAAGAGGAGCATAAGGCAAAAGCAAAGGAGATGTATATATAGTGGTGTGAAGGAGACAAAATGCCAATTGAACACCCTCCATAAATGGAATGTTGGTTTGTATGGTGGGAAGTTCAAATGTTTTAATGGGCCATTACATTTTCTATGTAAGCTTTCTTTCATTTTTTTTTGTCACATTCAAATATTACATTTTTTCTATGATCAACCACTTGATAACATTGCACTTACACTAACAATTAATCTCTCTAAGAGCAAACATTGAAGTTGAAGAGCTTCTGAAGCAAGGAAAGGAAAAGTATCCTTCTATGAAACTATGCTTTCTGACCTTACTAGATCTCTTGAGCAATCATAAAAAACTTTGGCTGCACAAAAAGCAAGGTTTGCTGGTACAGGTCCAAACTTAAACAAGCTTCGAGGGCGGATTGGTAGAAGGACAACATGTAGCGCACATGGTTTTAACTCTTTATCCTTGTAAGCGACTAAATTTTCCATTCTACTTTAGTCACTTAACCACACCTCTGACCACTTGGAGGAGTCTCATTCACAACCTCCATAAGTCCAATCCAGGACTTGGGACTTGCTAGCCCCGAGAATGGCATCCATGCCACTCAACATTTGCACTTGGTCCAAGTGCTCCACGTGTCCGATCCCATGACCGACACTCAAAGGTACCACCGACATAGCAGCCCGTTATGCTAAGGCCATGCCCAATCACCTTTGCCACACTGGTAGTCCAATACCACTTGCATCACCGTCTTGGCTCTCCAAGACTAGGCAAACCATCCGTGAGTGGTCATCTCAGATCCACTCCTTAGCATCCTTAGGATGCCCACCGACAAGGGGAATAGCCTTCCCCAATATCCCTCTGTCAGTTCCCACTAAGTCCCTTTCTGCCCCTGGCCGTATTTGCCAACACTGCCATTGGATCGAGACCCACAGGCCCGACCACTAAGTCCCACGGTCCTCTGGGACTTCCTTACCGCACGACTGTGTCCTTGGTCACTACCCCAGAGGACTGCTCCTCTTACTTTCCACAGTCTGGGCCTTTGGGACAACATTTCGGAACACCGTGGCCTTACGCGAGCCACCTGGGTACTCTCCTCGCCTTCTGCCCTTGGGTGCTCTAGCCATGGGCTTAGAGCGGGTTCCGTTGAGCCACACCAGGTATCCAAGTAAGTAGTGCCACCCACACTTGGACTGGGAGCATCGGCCAGTCGATCTCCCGGGGGAACTAGAGCCGGCTCTTGAACACTTCACCAAGCTACCCCGCTTGTCGGTCTGTGTTCACTCTAGTCTTGGACTTCCCAGTGGGCAGCTCATCACCCAACACTGGGTCCGGCCTTCCTGGGCCAAACTGGCCTTTCCTGGCCAAACTGGCTCCACTGCAGTCCTCCCCCCCTACTATATTTTTGGAGCTCACCAAACCCCCCAGGGTCTGGGAGACGAACGCTTTGGGCTTTCACCCTCTCAGGCTTCGGACTCAGACTCGGACTCGGACTCAGACTCGGACTCGGACTCGGACTCGGATTTGGACTCGGACTCGGGCTCGGGCTCGGTCTCGGGCTCGGGCTCGGTCTCGGTCTCGGTCCCGATCTCGGTCTCGGTCTCGGTCTCGGTCCCGGTCTCGGTCTCGACTTCGGACTCCATCTCGGACTCCATCTCGGACTCCATCTCGGACTCCATCTCGGGTCCATCTCGGGTCCATCTCGGACTCCATCTCGGACTCCATTTCGGGTCCATCTCGGGTCCACCTCGGACTCCATCTCGGACTCCATCTCGGACTCCATCTCGGGTCCATCTCGGACTCCACTTCGGACTCCAACTCGGGTCCATCTCGGGTCCACCTCAAACTCCATTTCGGACTCCATCTCGGACTCCATCTCGGGTCCATCTCGGACTCCACTTCGGACTCCAACTCGGGTCCATCTCGGGTCCACCTCAAACTCCATTTCGGACTCCATCTCGGACTCCATCTCGGGTCCATCTCGGACTCCACTTCGGACTCCAACTCGGGTCCATCTCGGACACTCCCATGTGTCATGTGTTGGTCCTTTTGGGTCCCTTTTTGGAGCCTCGCCTTTTGCTCGCTCCGTGCTCGTTCCTCGAGCACTTCGTTGGGAGTTCCACTCCTGCTCTTGACTTTTTCAAGTCGGAGCTTTTGGTCCAAACGTGTTACGCTCATTTGGCTCTCGCTTCGGTCACTACCATGTGGCGCCCTTCCGGCTCCACTTTGGGGCCTAGGGATTTTGTGTCTCACAACTCCACCACCCATAGACGAAGTTCGATGTCCTCATCGAACGGTGAACCATTTTATAAAGTAACACCCGCATGTGTTACCATTTCCATCCTTGGCGCGTAGCCAATATTTGTCAATGGTGTGACATTGAAGGCTCACCATGCCTTCTCCATATTCGTCAATGGTTGGACATTGAAGGCTCACCATGCCTTTTGCATATCCTCTAAGGAGGGTAGTCTCTCCAACTTAGAGACTGATTGGACCACATATAGTGGTTCTTTCCTTTTATTGGTTTAGTTCTCGCTAAACCTCTTAGAGACCCTTCTCTAAGTCAATCCCACTACTCCTTCTCGAGTAGTCTCGATTTCCATCGATATAACCTTTGCACTTTGGAAGTTTGAATTTTGACTTCTTGGAGTCAATTTCCTAGGTGTCTACGACACCTTGCCTTGCACCTTTTTGTGCAACTCCACTTCCCATTCTAGGAAGTTCTCTACTCGAGGGCACCATCATCCTCTCTTCTATTTCGTGCCAAAGTTCTAGTTATTATACTTTGTGCTAGGGCTGTTCATGGCCCTATCATTTGGCTACCTTACCGCTCCCTCCCTTGGAGCTTCCACTTTCGCCAAATCGGAGCATTTCGGAATCCCTCCTTGGAAACACACTTCCTTTCCCGCAACTTATTAGCGTCTAACACATTAGTGTTCCTCGCCTAACTTTGTCACTTGGATTCCTTCCAAGGGATTCCACGGCCCTATCTTGGCCACTCATCTTTTGCTCCTATCCGTTGATTGTTGCACCAAGCAACATCGAATCTCTACCTCCCTTCTTGAGGTATTGTTTCGGTTCCATAGCAAAGACTCTTCTTTGCCAAGTCCGGAGGATGTTCACCCCTAGTACGTCTCTTTAGCATCTTCTGCTATGGGCTCTATCCACGGCCCAACTTCGTGACCCTCCCATGGGTCTTTTATAGAGACTACTTTCCTCGGACTCACTATGCCATTGCACGGACATAGTTTATTTCCCTTAGGTGCTCTTCCCACTTGGTCATCACGACCAAGCCACACCACCTTAAACAGTTCAATTTCAACATTTTGAACCAGGAACTTCATTCCTTAGCCAACCAAGGATCTTGTCCTTATCTGGCCATAAGATCACCTAGTGATCTCACCTTAGCACCTTAACAGAGTTGCCAAGAGGTACTTGGTCTTCTAGACCTCCAAGTTGTTGACTATAACCCCGGGGGCATCCCCCACACTTGGCGGTGCACCCAAGCCAGCCCTTACGGCCAAGGGTTCATAGCAACTGAGATTAGGTGTCCTCATCTCACTCACCACGACCTTGGTGCCACTTGCACCAAAGCGTTCAAGTTAGATATGCTGAGCTTTCACACTAAGCAATCTAACCGTGCATCACGACTCCGAGGCATCCCTCGCTTGGCGGTGTGCCCAAACCAGTCTCCCCACTGAGAGTCCATGACCACCGAAATATGAGTGTCCTCATATTCCAAACCATCACCACGCCCTAGTGATTTGGGACTCGAACCCAAGCACTAGAGGGTCGGGACTCGAACCCAACCTCCGTATATGCATCTACGGACGGCATCACACAAGATGCCTGGCGTGACTCCCCACGCCGGTGCACCAACTTATTTTTAAAGCGTGCTACAGATCACAGCTTAGGAACCTAGTTCCTCCACACTGCCAAGTCCTCTCACTTGACATGTCTGTGATCATGCATGGACTCCTCCATGCTCGGCCCCATGGCCCACCCTTTTTGAAGTTATCACCTTCAACTAGGGTATTTGTTCCCCCGACTTGCCAATCTCGCTTGGCAAGTCCTCCGACCACTGTAACATGGTTCCTGCATAAGCGTGAAAGTCCTTGACCATCGACTTTCGTTCAAAGCCCTCTCCTTGAACACTCGGGAACTACTTCCCTAACCTTGATAGCCTTGCCTCATGGCAAGCTTCAAGACCACGCTTCTGCTGCGCCACTCTGATTTCGCGCGTTCCATGAACCATTTACACTTGGCCTTTCTAGGTACTAAGCTACCTAGAATCGTCTTTGGGAACCTTGAAGGAACTCTGTCCCTCAGCTTGCTAAGGCCTCCCTTTTTGCAAGCCTTCCAAATGCCACATAGTCTAACATGGACAATTCCATATTTTAGACTCTCCATGGCATCACGGTTGCTAGCAGCAACACCCTCGAGCCCCCACTTGATTCTCCACTCCCAGCTGGCATAACCAACCTTGGTTATGCCTTTTGATTCCTACGGTTCGGTTCTATCCCCTTACTTCTTGCTTTTTGGCTTCACACCTTTCCTTTGGTCATTCTCCTCCAGACCAGGAGGATAGCTTTGCACTTTCTATCATGCTTTAGCAAGTATTCTTAGGGATGAACCTACTCAATAGCCTAGGGAGTGGTTCCTCAATCCGGATATGCTCACCTTATAATCCCACACACTGGGATTACATTGTTGCTTATGGGCCTTTACATGCCCATCACTAGCCTTGCCAAAATTCCATTTTTGGCTTTGTCCAACTCGGGTAGACAGTCCTCTCCTGTCTCCGCAACCTTGGACATTTGGATAGCACCTTTTATCCATCATTCGCTAGGGACTTAGTCCCTTGGGCTTTATTCATTGCCCTCGCGACATCAAACACCACCTTCTGGTGTTCTAGAGTGTTCGGGTGTCCCAATGATGGCTTTCTTGACAATGAGTATTTCCTTTTATGACATTGACTTACTATATCGCAACACAAGCAACTTATCCCCCGTAAGGGTATATCCAACTTCCCTATGCTATTAAGAAGTCTTGGGTAGCTACCTTCTACCCATTTAACCAGTTATTTTGCACCTCTTGCTTAGTTGTCTCATAGTTGTCAAATCCTACAACTCATTGCTTGGTGCTTGCACACCTCCATCATTATCTGGGTCACCACACTCCAACTGCATGCTCTGCAGCTTAGGCTATGCTATTCCCATTTCCATTGGGATTCCTTTGGCAAGGGGTTCTCATGAACCCACCAACATAGCCTCAAGGTATCACACCTTGGCACATTTGGTGTCTCCACACCATCGGCTTCACGAGCCTACCTCTATGACATTTCCCCTTCGTGTCTAAGTCTTTGCCAAGACCAACACCGCTCTTTCTCATGCCAACCATCCGTTAGCACTGCACTATAGAGGTCACACACAACTTTATGTCAAAGTTGTTTTCTTCTGGGAACACCTTTCCCATAACTTTAGCATGGCACATTTTGCCATCGATGAGATACCCTCTGTTCTCATCCTTGGATCCTATGATCCCCCCCCCCATCCTTTGTAGGGTACAACACACCTCAGTCCAAATGCTTTCATCAGTCCTTTTAGGACCATCCGTTGACTCTACTTGAGTCATCCAGCAGTTTTGGACTTGGTTAATCCACAGACCCGTAAGGTCCTACTTGTGAGGCACTAGCTCACTGGAATACACTTCTTGTATTCTTGTCCTACTCAAAAGGACTATTTTCACAAGTGTTACTCCGACACTTGATTTTGTTCTCTGGGGGCAACCTTTGCCCCTTAGGACTACTTGTCCATGTGATGAGAACACCAACTCATCCACTTAATACACCCCCAACTCCTTGGGTTGTTCCAGCATTTATTAGAGGTAGCCCCGGCTACCTTTTCAAGGACTTGAGTCCTCTTCCGTATTTGACCTCCCACGGTCATTACTTCTGGTCTCACATTCATGAGCACCAACCTCAACTATATGAGGAAAACCATATACTGTTCCCAAGATCCCAAAGTCGTTCCATTATTGGCCCTTTTCTATCCACCACCTTGTCTACAAGTTCACACATGAACTGTAATGGAGAGCCATATCTTCCCGACCTGCTACTCCTCAAGGATAGGCCCACTTCTCAGACCTTCCGTTGCCAACACTAGTGGTGATGTACTTGAGCACCAATAAAAGTCGGACTAAGGAACAGCTCCGATACCAAATTGTAAGCGACTAAATTTTCCATTCTACTTTAGTCACTTAACCACACCTCTGACCACTTGGAGGAGTCTCATTCACAACCTCCATAAGTCCAATCCAAGACTTGGGACTTGCTAGCCCCGAGAATGGCATCCATGCCACTCAACATTTGCACTTGGTCCAAGTGCTCCACGTGTCCGATCCCATGACCGACACTCAAAGGTACCACCGACATAGCAGCCCGTTATGCTAAGGCCATGCCCAATCACCTTTGCCACACTGGTAGTCCAATACCACTTGCATCACCATCTTGGCTCTCCAAGACTAGGCAAACCATCCGTGAGTGGTCATCTCAGATCCACTCCTTAGCATCCTTAGGATGCCCACCGACAAGGGGAATAGCCTTCCCCAATATCCCTCTGTCAGTTCCCACTAAGTCCCTTTCTGCCCCTGGCCGTGTTTGCCAACACTGCCACTGGATTGAGACCCACAGGCCCGACCACTAAGTCCCACGGTCCTCTGGGACTTCCTTACTGCACGACTGTGTCCTTGGTCACTACCCCAGAGGACTGCTCCTCTTCCTTTCCACAGTCTGGGCCTTTGGGACAACATTTCGGAACACCGTGGCCTTACGCGAGCCACCTGGGTACTCTCCTCGCCTTCTGCCCTTGGGTGCTCTAGCCATGGGCTTAGAGCGGGTTCTGTTGAGCCACACCAGGTATCCAAGTAAGTAGTGCCACCCACACTTGGACTGGGAGCATCGGCCAGTCGATCTCCCGGGGGAACTAGAGCCGGCTCTTGAACACTTCACCAAGCTACCCCGCTTGTCGGTCTGTGTTCACTCTAGTCTTGGACTTCCCAGTGGGCAGCTCATCACCCAACACTGGGTCCGGCCTTCCTGGGCCAAACTGGCCTTTCCTGGCCAAACTGGCTCCACTGCAGTCCTCCCCCCCTACTATACTTTTGGAGCTCACCAAACCCCCCAGGGTCTGGGAGACGAACGCTTTGGGCTTTCACCCTCTCAGGCTTCGGACTCAGACTCGGACTCGGATTCGGACTCGGACTCGGACTCGGACTCGGATTCGGACTCGGACTCGGGCTCGGGCTCGGTCTCGGCCTCGGCCTCGGTCTCGGTCTCGGTCTCGGTCCCGATCTCGGTCTCGGTCTCGGTCTCGGTCTCGACTTCGGACTCCATCTCGGACTCCATCTCGGACTCCATCTCGGACTCCATCTCGGACTCCATCTCGGACTCCATCTCGGGTCCATCTCGGGTCCATCTCGGACTCCATCTCGGACTCCATTTCGGGTCCATCTCGGGTCCACCTCGGACTCCATCTCGGACTCCATCTCGGACTCCATCTCGGGTCCATCTCGGACTCCACTTCGGACTCCAACTCGGGTCCATCTCGGGTCCACCTCAAACTCCATTTCGGACTCCATCTCGGACTCCATCTCGGGTCCATCTCGGACTCCACTTCGGACTCCAACTCGGGTCCATCTCGGACTCCACTTCGGACTCCAACTCGGGTCCATCTCGGACACTCCCATGTGTCATGTGTTGGTCCTTTTGGGTCCCTTTTTGGAGCCTCGCCTTTTGCTCGCTTCGTGCTCGTTCCTCGAGCACTTCGTTGGGAGTTCCACTCCTGCTCTTGACTTTTTCAAGTCGGAGCTTTTGGTCCAAACGTGTTACGCTCGTTTGGCTCTCGCTTCGGCCACTACCATGTGGCGCCCTTCCGGCTCCACTTTGGGGCCTAGGGATTTTGTGTCTCACAATCCTATGGTGATTTACCATAGAATAACACCATGAAGCGGAACCTAAACCCTCTTTATGCCATGTGACACATGCCACGTGTCCATAGGACAGTGGTGTGGAACCTAAGGTTTAAAGCCTTGGGCCACTTAACGAAGGAACGGTGCCAAACTCCCAAGCATGGAGCCAAGGAGTGACAAAACCGGACCATGGAGCAACTCCCGAGCATACAGCCCAAGGAGTGAAGGGATAGGAGCCCGGAGCAACTTGGAACAGTCCTAGAGCAACCAGCATCCCAACGCCAAGAACAACAGGCAAAATGAAGCCAAATGGAGTCTGGCGTTATTTGGGCATATTGGTGGCCTAACACAAGAACATGGGTACTCCACTAACTAATATGGAATGAAACTTGGGCTTAGACCCAAGCCGGACGCAGAACAAGGACAGGCACGCAAGCGAGAGCTAGACTATGCCTCAGGTTAGTCGGCCATGCCCGACCTACCCACTATCCCTACTATACATTTAGAACCCCCCATAGCCCCCCCCCCCCTTGAGGAACACACGCTTTAGGCTTTCACCCCAAGCCTCCCTTAGTACCAGGAGTTAGTCTCTAGGACAAGCTCGAAACTTAAATATGGAATGTCCCTAGATTGCGAATTTGGATACGGGACGAACACCATTGTGTTCAGGACGATCTCTACATTCCGTAGATATGCCAAATGAGCAAATCTAAACACTTTTCATAAATAATATTTGGGACCGAAATGAGACCAACACAAAGGGCATGATAATGAGGGTGTTTGGCAGACATGGTAAGCTATCATGTAGCAATATTGAGGGACCAATCTCAATACGTGAGGGTTCTTGTCAAGCCAGTGCAAAACAGAGCAAAAGAGAACTAAAAAGCCAGGCTAAGTATGCTTGGCTGAATAGACACTTAGGAATTCTGTCCTTATGCTCATCCGGCCAAGTACAAATGCAAAGTCCAGTTTACTAACACTTGAATAAGAGGGGTTGATAAAGGGTCCAGCAATACCGACCTCTTGCCATCGTGGTAGGAAGGTAAGAGTGTCCGTAAGAACTAGTCGACAGGTAACTTTCGATACCCGAAGTCACATTCGCGACACGCTCCCCCTAGGGAAGATCGACGTCCTCGTCGATGCACACTTGAGTCTAGAATACCACCAAGGAAACAACTCCAGAAAAAATTCACAGTATTCACACTATGTGAAAAATGCACCAACTTAAATGAGTTAGGAGGCAACCTCTTTGTCTAACGCAGATGCGCTATCAGCTCAGACACCTTCCGGCCGTCACTAACAAGGAAATGACCAACGAAGTTAGCCACCCCTGCTGCTCTGGGAGTCACCCAGCTTACAAAAGTGTGATACACCTCTGCCCGCAGGGACATAGAGAGAGAAGCCAGAGGCCCCAACCCTCATGAACAAAGAAACCAAACCCGTCGGTAAGGTTTAGATAGACTACTGTAAATAGGCAGTTAGAGTTGTTTACACGGTCACGCCCTTTTAACGGAATAAGGAACATCGACAGAGAGGCGGGTTATGTGACTAGTCGACAGTAGCTACCCCATGACTAGAGATTTCAACATGCACACGAAGTGCCGAAGCTAGTTTGCCTATACTAGCCCAAACTCAAAGATTAATAGATGGACAATATCAAAGTCATAAACAATGATATCTTAGAGACTTAATTATCAATGAGTATATCTTAGATTAGAACACAAAAGTATTCCAAGTAAGTTATCATTCGATAAACTAATAGTATAGGACAGGAACCACCAAGATCATCATGTTTGGAAAACATAAGATTCACCATCCAACAAAATTTAATAGCAAGTATATCATCAAGGAAACTCAAGGATGAAACTTAACTACCAAAGATTGTAGACAGTATGCGAAACAACTTACAACAGATAACTCAAAGAACACAAAGTATCATTAATTGGCAAGCAAAATGCTCGCAAATGTATCACCAAAAGGAAATAACATCCGAATCTATCAGAACTAACTCGAGCAATAATCAACAGAATGAATGTGGCAAGACCAACAAACACTCATTCATGCTAACTATCACACTAGCAAATCCGAATAGATCCCAGCCAACAACATCAAGAAACTCAAATTGCTGAAACAAGTGTCAGCCATATCCTACTGATGTCTCAAACCCAAGAGACCAATCCAGAGCAAACCACAAGGAACATGTGATATTGCGAAAAGCCATAAGCTATCAAAGAGAACAACTAACCATCACGAAAGATCATCAATCATCCCATCAAGAAAGAAATGCATAATCATTGTCAAAGAAGGAATCCACCATCCCAAAGAATAGCAAATCATTCGATATCAACAACAATCAAGCAAACCTTGTGATAAGGATAATCAACTATCCTAGATGATAGTCAATCATCACCAATGATTACTAGATGCAAATACTAATTTCATCATCGAAGCTAATGAGCTAAAATGCCTTCCTCAACAACTCCTAACAAATGGAACAATGAGGATGAAAACTCAAAGAACCAAAAGTTCAAAGAGCCTATAGCCAAGTTTTCCTTAACAATGATCATGAGTCTCGCATGAACTAACTTCAATGCTAAGAAGAAATCATGGTATAACCCACAACATCGTCCTCAACACATCCGTAAGCTAAACTTCATAATGCCAAAGCTAATGAAGAGCATATCTGCATCAATCCAAAAACTAAGCATTATGAAACTATGCTCAACAAGTGATCATCTAATCGATCCTCCATAAATCCATCTATAGCTAGATGTAACGCACTTCATAACAAACATAAGAAGAATCATCAATGATCGATATATTCCAACTCAAACCCAATAAGGATTTAAACATTCCAATATCGATCACTAACTCTTCCGTTTGTAGAGTTAGCATAGTTCACAACTAAATCACTTTTCAAGGAAAAGCCAAAACTCAACCCCTATTAAACAATCTCGTCTAGAACACAACTAACTCAAACTTGCTACTCTGTTCATTTGAACGTCAACATAGTTGCTAATTAGCAAATGTACAAATGCCAATAACACAAAGCCATAGCCAAATCATCAACACTATCTTCATTAAGATTAATGAAACTCAATATCAATCATAAGGAGAGACATCTCATTTCACTTGAATCTCAACCTCAATAATGTTAACGACAAGGCATCATTTCAATGCCATCAACAACAGAATAAAGCTAGCAGAAAACAAGAGTGAATCACCACTCAAAACTTTCTAGCAACCAATCTAACCAAAGTCGGAGATATTTTACTCAGTATTCGAGACCAATCTCTCAACAATACTTAGTCATAGATAACACTTCCTCAAGGAGTGAATCACCACATCCAAGACTCCATGAAATCCAACACCACGAACTAAATACAACCAAATGATATCGACAGAGGTAGAGTTAACATATCAACATGGACAAACCATGTAAGTCTAATAACACAATCCTCCACAACACCATCCAGTAAAGCAAACCCATCACTGCTAAATCATTATCGAGTAAAGAAAATGTCAAAATCCTTTGACAAAGTTTATAAGCAATCACTAGTTGCCAAGCAACTAACAACCACTTGTCAACTTGCCTTCACAAGACCCGAACACTAAACTTGTGTCATTGAGTTACACACTTGTCCAACATGAATGTAATACCCAGGTACAAGATAAAAGTTCATGGACAAGCACAAACTAAATGACCACTCGAATCCAACTCAACCGTAATAAGCTCACCAACACGTTTAGTCAATTGCTCCGAGCATGCCTTTTTGAAGAGGCTAGCTACACATGATCAACACTAAGTCGAAACTCAAGTGAAGACTATGAGATGGACTTATATCGGTACACAACCTCCTTATAAATAAAGCTATAGTACGGGTACTAACATCTCAACTACAAACAATTAAGTTGGACATCACTATCCTCAGCCAAGGTGCAGGGCCACCAAGACCAAGTCAAGATCAGTGAGAGCTCACTACTCTTATAGAGTCTAACAAAATGCAAAGTGCAACCTGCCACCAAGCATAATGTTACAGAAGAAAGACACAAGGGTCACCTTTCTTAAAAAAGTGCAACCGCCACTTTTTTACACCAACTCTAGACTCCATCCAACTCAATTGCTTTAGCCCCAAAAGTCAGCATCCCTTTCGGGTCGCATCATACAAACTACATACTAAGGTCTAAGCCAACCAAAGTCAACTCCAACCCCTTCACTAGTTTGTAATGGCTTACGAAAACGGAATGGTTTTCGAGCAAAGTGATCAACAGATCAACCATTGGAAAAGTCTAAGAAAATTTGTGGAAAAATTTTCCATCCTAGAAAAAGAATGACTCTTAGTCCAGAAATACAAATTTCCAAGACTCAACCAACTTCTTCCTATTAACAACTTCACATAGGTTCACCTCAACACTAATTCTCATGACCCATAGTATGCTTAAGCATCGAACATCTTTTTGCCCATACTTCCGACATTCAACACTGACATCCGCCAAAGTGCAAAGTGATCATCCAAGGCTTGATCACGGAGACTATATCTTCGGATATTCACATTGCACTAACACTCTTCTTCAACCACATTCAAGATCTAATGTAAAGCCAAAACACTAACAAGTAAAATGACATGGAAAACCAAGCTTTAAGGAAAATTCCTCATCACTCAAATAACAATGCCACTTCCACTAACACAAGTGCTAGTAATGTCAATGCCTCAACCTCACATCTTCTCTATCCAACAATCTACTCCAAGTGTTAACAGATCAACTAATGAGCTATAGCAAATGCATGCTACAACCCTTATGGGCAAACCCTCAAGGAAACAAGGAACAAGGAACCAAATTAAGCTTAGCATAATGAACCACCATCGAGAATTTAGTAAAAGCTACTACAATGCTACTACGTACAAGTAGATTAGCTTCACTATCAACCATTTTGGGGTTCAAGCAACTTCATAAACACATTGCTCATTATCACATGGATATGATAAGTATTATAATGATTTGATCATCAATTGAGTAATACCACGAGCAATACCCATGTCATTACTTCAAAGGTTTATGTGATTATCAAGTGCCAACTCGGTTCGACAAAATGCAACATAAATGCCACACTCCACCGATAGAGACTTAGAACACCCAACACCACTAACTTTTGTTCACAACACGGACAAGCTCATACCACTCTCTTTTCGACCAAACTCAAAACTACTCCAACACCAAGCTACTCAAGGAGCAATAGCAAGGTTCCCCGGAAAAGAATTGAGCATTGCAACCCAAATCTTCCAATAGCAAGCCTAGACAAAATGGTATAGCGCTTCACTGCTATCCATCCCACAACTCACCATTTGTAAGACCATTATCTCCAACATGCATCAAAGTAGGGACTCTTGATTGCATAATGTGACCACGAGCAATGAGTCACACCTCATTGCAAATCATCTCTCCAAGAAGAGAAGATGACTTACGTGTTTGATCCTTCGTCCCCGATGACTCTTTTTTCATTCTCAACTTTGACTAAACCTCAAGCTTGCTTTTGCACTGCCTTCAGTCCAATTCAAGAAAAGTTTATGAGAGAGCACGGCAATGACTATTTGAACCAATAGACTAATCGCTATAGTCTTAGTTGACTCACTTGTAATCATGCCTAGGAAGGATCCACTAGTGCCATGCTAAACAATTATGGACTAGCCTATTTACCACTCATAGCAAACCTAGGGAAAGTTTACTTTCACTCACGGTACATGGAACACTCACGGAACCATTGGAACA
This sequence comes from Selaginella moellendorffii, assembly GCF_000143415.4. Classification (NCBI taxonomy): domain Eukaryota; kingdom Viridiplantae; phylum Streptophyta; class Lycopodiopsida; order Selaginellales; family Selaginellaceae; genus Selaginella; species Selaginella moellendorffii. The sequence continues at coordinate 585,363 of NW_003314358.1, read as the reverse complement.
ACTCATGGAACCACCAATAGGCTAACATTAATCCTGCCAACTCAAAGTTTAATCTTGAGTTGCTAATGTGCCTCACTTACAAGCCCAAGCACAAACTCGTGTAAAATGGTACACCTCAAATAGATCCTATGAGCCCAAGAGTAAGCTCACATCATAAGGTACAATAAGGTAACTAAATCCGTACCCAAGGAACGAACACAAAGTCTTTGCACCCAAACGTGTACCCACTCGGATCATCGTTTTCATCTCTGCGTATGCAGCGAGACTAGTTGCCTAATCTCATTGGATAGTACTTGCCGAAATTCTTTCTCTAATACCAAATGTAGCGCACGTGGTTTTGACCCTTTATCCTATAGTGATTTACCATAGGATAACACCACGAAGCGGTAAACCCTCTTTGTGCCACGTGATAGATGCCATGTGTCACATACCACGTGTCCATGCCACGTGTCCATAGGAACCCGAGGTTCAGGGCCTTGGGCCATTGAACGAACGAACGGTGCCAAAACCCTCAAGTATGGAGCCAAGGAGTGATGGAACCGAACCACGGAGCAACTCCTGAGCATAAAGCCCAAGGAGCGAAGGGGTAGGAGCCCGGAGTGACTTGGAACAGTCCTGGAGCAACCAGCATCCCAATGCCAAGACCAGCACGCAAAACGGAGCCAAACGGAGTCTGGCACTATTTCGGCATACCGGTGGGCTAACGCGAGGATATGGGTACTCCACCAGCTAGCATGGAATGGAACTTGGGCTTAGACCCAACCCGGACGCAGAACAAGGACAGGCACGCAAGCGAGAGCTAGACTATGCCTCAGGTTAGTCGGCCATGCCCGACCTACCCACTATCCCTACTATACATTTAGAACCCCCCATAGCCCCCCCCCCCCTTGAGGAACACACGCTTTAGGCTTTCACCCCAAGCCTCCCTTAGTACCAGGAGTTAGTCTCTAGGACAAGCTCGAAACTTAAATATGGAATGTCCCTAGATTGCGAATTTGGATACGGGACGAACACCATTGTGTTCAGGACGATCTCTACATTCCGTAGATATGCCAAATGAGCAAATCTAAACACTTTCCATAAATAGTATTTGGGACCGAAATGAGACCAACACAAAGGGCATGATAACGAGGGTGTTTGGCAGACATGGTAAGCTATCATGTAGCGATATTGGGGGACCAATCTCAATACACGAGGGTTCTTGTCAAGCCAGTGCAAAACAGAGCAAAAGAGAAATAAAAAACCAGGCCAAGTATGCTTGGCTGAATAGACACTTAGGAATTTTGTCCTTATGCTCATCCGGCCAAGTACAAATGCAAAGTCCAGTTTACTAACACTTGAACAAGAGGGGTTGATAAAGGGTCCAGCAATACCGACCTCTTGCCATCGTGGCAGTAAGGTAAGAGTGTCCGTAAGGACTAGTCGACAGGTAACTTTCGATACCCGAAGTTACATTCGCGACAAATTCGAAGAGTTAGTGCCAAAAGCAATACACATTGCTCTGGAATGATTGGGAGTCAAGGTCAATATCTCTCATTTGTGCACTTAGATTCAAGTTCTTTAGCAGTGCTATGTTTCTGGGGCTATTGAAATCTAGAGGTAAAGGGATGCTAGTCAAGTTGGATTTACTGTTATGGAACTGATGTTACTCATACAAGCCGGATCCATAACTTAATTATTTCAAAACTGGATTCTGTGCTAAAGGGTGGCAAGTTGAGCGAAGTTGCAATTTTTTACACATGGAGGGTTTAGGTTTTACTTCGTGGTTATCATATTGTAAAACACCAATTGAAAGTTTGGAGAGAGCAAATTTCAAGCTAAAGACTTCCTTAAATGTTGTTGTTGATATTATTATCACCAATATCAACACTAAACTGGCATATATGATTAGCTAGAAATAGAAAGGCTATATAGTATAGGTTTTCCATTTCGAACTTGGAAATCTTGGACCTTGAATTCAACTATAATTATAGTCAAATTGCATTGAAATCTATAGAGGGAATGGTTATAATAAAAAATAAAAAGCTGTTTATGATCATAAACATAGGCTCCTATAGTTCAGTAACCTAAAACTCATTCCATGTGGTCAAAATGGATCTAAAAATTATAAACAACCAAAGGGAACGACTTGAGAAACAATCCATAGGGGTTTAAATATAGAGGGAAAAGGCCCATGAATAAAAGTGCACCTCCTTTTTCAATCGGTTAAAGGTTTTGGGATATTTGGGGTTAAGCATCCTTGGGTTTGAATAGTACTAGGCTGAGTGACCTCCTAGGAAGTCCAAATTCAAAAGTTTATTGGTTGGCTAAGGGAATCACACCACAAGTTCATTGACATTTGGCATATCTAGTTTGCTCCTATTATGCTCAACTCGAGGGGTAAGGTGTCAAGAGAGCGGGGCTCTCAGCTTCCGTTCACGAAGGTGTGAATTTACAGGGAAGCGTGATAAATTGTAAGCAACCAAAGGGAATGACTTGAGAGATGATCCATAGGGGTTCAAATATAAAGGGAAAGGGCCTATGAATAAGAGTACACCCCCTTTTCCAATTGGTTAAAAGTCTTAGGATATATGAGGTTAAATGTCATTGGGTTTGAATAGTACTAGGTTGGATGATCTCCTGAGATGTCCAAATTCAGGAGCTTACAGAAATTAGCCAAATCCCCATCTCCATTCATATCCATTCATTGTACAAAGGTCCATATTAAAAGCAGGACCAAAGGTTAACATCTTAAAGATAAAAGGGTGTTGACTGTTCAAAATCACTTGGCCAATGAACAAGCTCCTATGAATAAACTCATAGGGATATTTTCTCTTTAGTTCCAAAATTGCATTCAATCCATATTAAAGCTTTCCATCTTGCCCTTTTCGTATCCAGTTTTTTATTCTACCAAAAAAAAGAGTGTTATTAGTGATAAAGTAGAGTTAAGTATTAATCTTATACCTATTTAAATTTCTCATAGGTTCTATATTTTGAGGCAAGTCCTTCAAGCTGTTATCTGTGAACTCTTTTTTTCTATAAGATTGTAGCAACATGTCCACCACATAGTCTTTTAGTACAGACTGTTGAATATACTTTGGAGTTGTGGCACTTTTCTCCCAACCTCTATAGTAATAGTACCCTTTAAATTGTGAAAAGAATCACAGTAAATTCCTTCCTCTGTTGTGTGTTGGTGGTGTCTAACATGCACTGCTGCTCTACTTAAACATCCATCATGTGGAAGAAAATAATACAACTTTGCATCACAATATACTCAACATGCAAGTGTTGCATTGCATTTGCGACATCTAAACCCTATAACAACCTCACTATGCCTAGAGGGATTGATTGTTGAGCCTTCAAAGAAACATATGTTCTTGCCATTATCAGAAATGCATTTTTTAGCGACACACTCAAGTTGTCCACCACAATGGATTATGGAATCCTTCGAAATGGAAGAAGTGGGTTGTCTTACCCTGCACTAATTATGTGGATCAAGACACATCTCCATACCCCTCTTCTTGTTTGATGAACTAGCCAGTGGAAATTTGAAGAATATCCCATTATAGGAAGACAGAAGCTCCTCACCTCTAGTGTACTCAAACTCTTTCAATTCTAGCTATAATGATCAAGATTGCCAAAATGCCTTATCCACCACTTCAAAAACTAATTTAGAAAGAACACAACTCATTGTCTAGGAAGTTATGTCGAGAAGCTCATTTTCTTCATTTTCATCACTAGAGAGAATAACAACTTCATCCTTCACTTCTTGCATAGTTGATTGCGTTCTCCTCTTCTCGCTTTAGAGATTCTGTAACTAAAATCTCTTGACTTATATATTTATCAAGATCCCATTGAATCCCATTCTCTCCCACACCATTGTCAATGAATTTTTCTATTTGATTACCCTTATTGCGACATACATTTTCTAGACAAACTGATCCAAACTACACACAAACCAACCTCTTTGAGCTTGACTCTTTCTCACTTCTCATAAAAGATAAAACTCTCTTGAAAAGAAGAGAGTATGGAGAT